>NC_077228.1:641698-647529 GCF_027887165.1 Monodelphis domestica | reverse complement strand
AAAGAAAGAAAGAAAGAAAGAAAGAAAGAAAGAAAGAAAGAAAGAAAGAAAGAAAGAAAGAAAGAAAGAAAGAAAGAAAGAAAGAAAGAAAGAAAGAAAGAAGGGATAGAGGGAGGGAGGGAGGGAGGGAGGGAGGAAGGAAGGAGGAAGAGGAAGGAAGGAAGGAAGAGGAAGGAGAAGGAAGGAAGGAAGGAAAGGAAGGAGGAAGGAGGAAGGGAGGAACAGGAGAGGAAGGAAGGGAGGAAGGGAGGGAGGAAGGAAGGAAGGAAGGAAGGAAGGAAGGGAGGAAGGGAGGGAGGAAGGAAGGAAGGAAGGAAGGAAGGAAGGAAGGAAGGAAGGAAGGAAGGGAAGGAAGGAAGAAGGAAGGGAAGGAAGGAAGGAAGGAAGGAAGGAAGGAAGGAAGGAAGGAAGGAAGGAAGGAAGGAAGGAAGGGAAGGAAGGAAGGAAGGAAGGAAGGAGAAGGAAGGAAGGAAGGAAGGAAGGAAGGAAGGAAGGAAGGAAGGAAGGAAGGAAGGAAGGAAGGAAGGAAGGAAGGAAGGAAGGAGGGAGCATAATGCCAAGAAAGAATGCCAGCCTTTGAGTCAGAGGTCAGAGCTGACTCTAGCTCTACAACTCCTAGCTCTTTCTATAATCTTGGGCAAGTCACATAATCATGTCTGTGCCTCAGTTCTCTCTCTTCAATGCACGAGTTTGGACTCACATGCCCCATGGCCTCTAAACACTCTCAGAGTTCTCCATCTACCATGCTGAATGATCTAATGACCATGCTAAGATCTGTCTGAGCCATGCATTCTTTGGCGATGACTAAAAACCAACCATGATCGAGCAGTTGTTACAGAGAGAGCCTGTTATTTTCATTCTGTGGGTTAGAGATGGTAGCTACATATTAAACAAGGCCTGTGAGAAAGTCATTCAGTTGGTGATGACCTGAGAGATACGGCCAAGGACTGGGTCTGGCAGGAACCAAGAAAAACATCACTTCTGAGTTTCTGCTGATTTTGTCTAGATGCAGGGTGTATGGGTTCTTGTGCCCAAACTATAAGGTGAGGCCTCGGGCTGAAAGGAGACCAGATCCCCGGATGGAAACGGCAGGCAGCCTTGGAAAGCTTGGACACTTGCATTTGTAATTCAAGAGGACTTGAAGGCGAGCTAATTATAGGCCAGTATCCTCCCGGTCAGTAATGACAGTGCAGCCTGCTGTTAATTGTAACAGAGAGTGGATGAGAGAACTCAGATTCCAAGATGATGAAGATACAGAAAACTCAAAGGAGATTTTTAAAATATTTTGATCTTTTCAAAATGAAATGACTTGAACAACTGGATAGTCTGTCTGCCAAAGAGGAACAGGGCTCAGTGACCAAAGAAAACTGGCTTCTAAAACAAAGACTGGCATAGCAGAAAGAAACACTACAGACTGGAGTTTCAAGTTCAGAGTTGCCTGTAACCTGCTCTGTGCTCCTGCACATCATGGCTCGTTTATTGGAGTCTCCAAAATGGGGAGGAGTGGGACCATATAATTCTCAGAGTCTCTTCTAAGTGCTCACGTAGGGTGGTAGCCTTGGGGAACAGTCATGGAAGCCTCCCTGGCCCTCCGTTCTTCTCCTTTAATACAATGGTCCTTGACAAAATGATTCTCAAAGCCCTTTATGGCCCTCATTGACCGTGACTGTCCTTGGGAGGCTGGGGAATGGATGGGTTCTCTTCATCCCCGCCTTTGCATCTCTCTCCTGGTGCCAGGCAGGCCCCTAACCAACAGCATCTTTCCCTCCCCCTCTGCCAATACTGTCCTTCCCATATGTACACATGTAGGATGAGAAATCTGTCACAATACAGTATTAATTTGGAAATTCCGGACCAAACACTACAGACTGGCCATTCTCACACATCCTGTTTCAATCAGTCTGAAAGAAGCAGTTTAGCTGGTGCTTTCCCCTTCTAAATCTGGACCATTGATGCAGAAACTTAAAGGAGGCTCAGAATCGCCCTCGCTCCCCAAGGGCTCTTAGAGCCAGCGCTTGGGTTGGTTTGGTTTTCATTTGGGTTTCGCAGATTGAGCTGGAGGTCCCTAGTTACTAGAGCAGGCGGTGAGCTGTCCATGGTACGTCAGCAAGTAGACGCTCCCACTTACTACTATGGGACTGGGGCTAATTCTTGACCCTCCCTGGGCCTCCATGGCCACTAGCTCTTCATCTTTGAGATGAGGCGAGCATTCTGCTTGCATGTGCATTTGTGATGAGACACCGCTCACCCCTTCAAGGAGAGCCATTGTTCTTCGTGTTATTTCTGGGTTCCACATCTTTGGAGGGCTATTGAGGACTGGGAGAGAGGCCAGAAGAGAGCAGCCAGAACTGAGAAGGGCCTTGGGTGCGAGTTAAAGGCACTGAACATGTTTAGCAGAGAAGAAAGCCTTCTGAGGACCTGTCATTGGCTGTCTTCAAATACGGAAGGAATGCCTTGTGGAACGACCTTCTACCGTACTACTGTACTACTAATCGGTATTGGAATGTGTAAAGATTAAAATTTAGGGGAGACTGAGGCAGGTAGAAATTAGTTTCTCTCTGCAAGGAGTATTATATTTTTTAGAGGTTCATTAAAAGTTAAGGATTAAAGAAAATACAGGATAAGAAAAAACACGTGCCTAGGCCAGAGGCCTAGACAAGATAACCTCACATCATGGAGAGATGCCTCTGCTCCAAAATGGAAGTCCAAAAAGAGAGCCCAAAAGCCTTTGCAATCAGCTTAAATCCCTTCTCGATCTCGGCCCAGGTGCGATTACAAAGCATTCTGGGGAAGTGGAGCAAAGGCTCGTGGGATTTTTTACAAATGGAGGATGGGCATTTATTGGGCCCTGACTATGATCACAGCACTGGGATACAACCCACAAGGGAAGGCAGCCCTGGAGCCAGCTCACAGAGGAGCATCTAGCAGCAAGGCAAATGAATCTTTCCCTCATATCGTTTCCACTGACAAAACCGGGAGGCAGACAAGCATCAAGGGGGGAAGACAGAAAGAATCTAGCAGCTGGCTGTAGGGAAAGCCTCCCTGATAATTAGGGCTGTCCAAAAGGAGACAGGCTGCCTCGGGAGCAGAGGCTCACCATTGCAGAGCTCCTCTAGTCCAGGCCTCCCACCTGAAAAATGAAGAAACGGAGATCCAGGAGCTTACATGACCTGCCCAAGGTCTCACAGGCAGTCAATTCAAGAGCCAGGATTTGAATTCCGACTCCACTAGGGGAAAGTGGAGAAAGATTTCCCAGCAGCTCTGGGTCCAACGGGAGGGCCCTTCAGGCTTGGAGATGCGATGATGCCCTGGGGGAGAGGAAGAGAGACAGGCACTGATCTCGTGAAGGCAAGCAGGCCTTAGGAGACCTTTGTCCGACTCAGGGATTTGGCTTCTCTCTGAAATGTCCAATTAGGAAACGTTCTTCACAGTCCCTCTAAGATTCAGGCTTATGAGATTCTGTTTATGAAGATGGGTGTACATACGTGTGTGTGTACATGCGTGTGTGTGTACATACGTGTGTGTACATGTCAGTATTACAACAGTAAGAGAATGTCTTGCGTGCTCTTGTCTCCTGCAGTTGCCCAGTTCAGAAGGTTTCTAGCTCATCTACTTAGAGCTAGGAAGGGCCTTTCTCCAGGAGGCTGCAGCAATACGAGAGCCGGGTCTTGCCCCAGATGGTGCTGTGGAGCTGGGAAGACCTGAACTTGCTCTTGGATCTGAAGGTCCCCTCGAGCACAGAGCAGCAGAGAAAGACCATTGGGGAGCCGCAGAGACCTTGGGGAGCCGCAGAGAGAGACCTTGGGGAGCAGCTGAGGCTCTCCCCATCCGAGCTTCCTCCCATATACAATAGGAGGGACGGGACTCGGTGGCCTCTGGAGGGCCCTTTCAGCAGAATCTGCTCCCGGGACCCGTCTAGACAGCAGACGGAGGCCACTGGCCGAGGGATCTGCAGTGTTCTGTCACGGCGCCCTTCTCCCGCCAGGGGAAGCCACTCAGGATGGTGTTTTGAAGTGAATAACAGGAGATCCGTAGCACGACAAAGGCAGCCCGTCGCCTTGAAATAGAGCTGGCGAATTCTTCCCAGCTTAAGCCCTGCTGCCAGGACCTCCCATGGCGGCCGGGCACGACGGCCAAACGCTTCAGCCACCCTCGCCGAGAACCTCAGAGGAGGAGAGATGGGGGCTCGCTTGTGTCCTCACTGCCCGCGCCAGCCACTCCCGCCCATGCTGTCCCTGGGCTGCCCCTCCCCGGCGGCCTCAGCCCGTGGCTGTAATACGACAGACAGACAGACAGACAGATGTCCCTGGGTCTGGCCAGGCCTCCAAGCTCAGCTCGGGGGGGCCGTGCAGGGGCCGGACGGCGCTCCGGCATCCCTGCTCTGCACGGAGGCCAACTGCAGCAATCTGGGAGCAAAGCGTCTCCAGTGGCTCCTGCGTGGCAGCGTGGTGGCGAGACCCCCGACCGCCAGTGGGCTGCCATGTTGGCAGAGCCGAGAACAGGAGGCTCAAAGGCCCGGATGGCGCACAGCGACGTGGCGGGCACCGCTTGAGGACAAGGCAGGTGGCGGCAGCACTTTCAGCTCTGCTGGGACTCCCGATGCCATGGCGTGCCGGGCTGACCATAAGCACCCTCACCCAGGGTGGGGTGGGAGGGAGAGCGCTGCACCCCCTCGTCTGGGCACCTCCAGAGGGCAGAAGCTTGGCACGCTGCAGGGGCTTCCCGGGTCTTCTTCACTCGTTCCCTCCGTCATACTGCAGGGACGTGCCCTGGGGAGAGCGTCTTGTCCAGCCCTTTGCCCGGTTTCCTCCCCCCCAGAAGAGTCTGGGCCTTTCCCAGAGGCCGTGGCCAAGGAGATTGGAGGGCGACTCGCAGAAAGAAGAGGCGGGCACGGGGCAGCCTCCGGGTTGGGCAGCAGGAATGAAGCCAGCCGAGGGGGCCCAGAGGGCTGTGACCGAAGGGCTCCTTCCGGGCAGGACTGTGGCTCAGGTTCCCAGGAGAAGCCCCGCCGCCTGGGCGCAGAGCCGAAAATGGCCACGACAAGGATGGGGGCTCCTTGCGAGGCAGAAGCTACGCTGAAAAGGGGGCTTGACCGGAGCCCGAATGAAGCCAAAGGACGCTGGAGGGCCTCCAGGCCCATGTCAGTCCTGGCGCTCTTCCAGAAAGGGGGGCCTTACAGGACCCCCCAAAGTCTTGGGAGGCAGGAAGGAGGGGTGCCCGCTCGGGGGGCTCCTGAACGCAGCAGAGGAGCCAGGGAGGAGAGCAGAGGACAGAGCAGAAGGCCCGGAGCGTTTGCTCCGGCCTCGCCTCGCTGTGAGTAGCCGAGGGAGGAGCTGATACGGAACCCGGTTCAAGTGAGTTGTGCAAGAGGGAAATGGAAAAAGACAGATATGGACCCCGATGGTGGCTGGTTCTGTCAAACGTTTAAGCAAAGGCACGGGGCTGCCGCGAGGACGAGGCCCAAAGAGGAAGCGGCGAGCTCCCCGTCAGGTGGAGAGACGCCGAAGCGTTCGATGGATGGAGAACGTCCAGACTTCGGAGCCTTATGAGACACGGGCCAAGGCGAAGCCTAAGGAAAGCCCGAGAGGAGGCCCAAACGGGCCCCTACCCCAAGGTATCCCAGATGACAGCTAAAAAGAGCCAACGTCTCTCCAGGGCTTGTTAGGTGCCCAGCTGAGCGGCGTCTCTTCTTTAAGGCCATTCCCATCATCGGTGACAGGAAGATGAACGAAGAAGTCTCTGCCACCTTGTCCCCCAGTAGGATGCTAACAAGTGGGAATGGTGTTCCGAGGAGGAATCTGGGCCCGAGCAAGTTCCCACAAAAGAATCCA
>NC_077228.1:566698-636698 GCF_027887165.1 Monodelphis domestica | reverse complement strand
ACAACAGGGTGGAGATGGTAAGACATGGAGCTCAGAGCAAAGGAAGCAGCCTCAGTCAAGGCAATAACACCCTAATTACTGTACTGATTTGGGGATGAGGGGCTCTATGACATGGGATTATGGGTTCATCATCAGAAGACCTGACTTCCAAGTCTGGCTCTACCCCCACACTACCTGGACAACTTGAAGCAAGTGGTCATCTGGCCTCTCCAAATCTCAGTGACCTCCTATATAGAATAGGAAATAATTTTATTTTTAATTAAATTTATTTAATTAATTAATTTAGAATATTTTTCTCATGGTTGCAAGATTCATATTCTTTCCCTCCCCTCCTTTCACTCTGCCTCCCATACCCAATGCACAATTCCACTGGGTCTTACATGTGTCATTGATCAAGACCTATTTCCATATTATTACTATTTGCACTAGGATGATCGTTTAGAGTCTACATCCCCAATCATATCCCCATCAAACCATGTGATCAAGCAGTCGTTTTTCTTCTGGGTTTCTGCTTCCACAGTTCTTTCTCATAAATCCATCAGAATTGTCCTGGATCATTGCATTGCTGCTAGTAGAGAAGTCCATTGCATTCAATTGTACCACAGTGTATCCGTCTCTGTATACAATGTTCTCCTGGTTCTGCTCCTTTCATTCTGCATCAGTTCAATGAGGTTCTTCTAGTTCACATGGAATCCCTCCAGTGCACTATTCCTTTGAACACAATAGTATTCCATCAACAACAGATACCACAATTTGTTCAGCCATTCCCCCAGATGGGATCCCTCATTTTCCAATTTGTTGCCACCAAAAAGAGTGCAGCTATAAATATTTTTGTACAAGTCTTTTTCCTTATTATCTCTTTGGGGTACAAACACAGCAGTGGTATGGCTGGATAAAAAGGAAGGCAGTCTTTTAAAGCCCTTTGGGCATAATTCCAAATTGCCCTCCACAATGGTTGGATCAATTCACAACTCCACTAGCAGTGTATTAGTGTCCCAATTTTGCCACATCCCCTCCAACGTTATTCACTTTGCTATTATATTGGCCAGTCTGCTTGGTGTGAGGTGGTACCTTAGAGTTGTTTTAATTTGCATTTCTCTAATTATAAGAGATTTAGAACACTTTTACATGTGCTTATTGATAGTTTGGGTTTCTTCATCTGAAAATTGCCTATTCAAGTCCCTTGCCCATTAATCAATTGGGGAACAGCTTGATTTTTTGTACAATTGATTTAGCTCCTCATAAATTTGAGTAATTAGACCTTTGTCAGAGGCTTTTGTTATAAAGATTTTTTTCCCAATATGTTGCTTCCCTTCTAATTTTGATTGCATTGGTTTTGTTTGTATAAAACCTTTTTAATTTAATGTAATCAAAATTATACATTTTATATTTTGTAATATTCTCTATCTCTTGCTTGGTCTTAAAATCTTTCCTTTCCCATAGATCTGACAGGTATACTATTGTATGTTCACCTAATTTACTTATAGTTTCCTTCTTTACATTTAAGTGATTCACCCATTCTGAGTTTATCTTGGTGTAGGGTGTGAGATATTGATCTAATCCTAATATCTCCCATACTGTTTTCCAATTTTCTCAGCAGTTTTTGTCAAGTGGTGGGGTTTTGTTGCAAAAGCTGGGTTCTTTGGGCTTATAATAGACTGTCTTGCTGAGGTCATTTATCCCATGTCTATTCCACTGATCCACCCATCTGTCTAGTAGTCAGTACCATATTGTTTTGATGACCACTATTTTATAGTACAGTTTAAGATCTGGTACTTCTAGGCCATCTTCCTTCACATTTTTCTCATTATTGATTATTGATATTCCTTTGATATTCTTAATCTTTTGTTCTTCCAAATGAACTTTGTTGTTTTTCTAATTCAATAAAAAAAGTTTCTTAGTATTTTGATAGGTATGGCACCAAATAAGTAAATTAGTCTGGGTAGGATTATCACTTTTATTATGTTAATTTGTCTTACTCACAAGCAATTAATGTTTTTCCAATTGTTTAGATCTAGTTTTAATTGTGTGGAAAGTGTCTTGTAGTTGTGTTCATATAATTCCTGTGTTTGTCTTGGCAAATAGATTCCCAAGTATTTTATATTGTCTAGGGTGATTTTAAATGGAGTTTCTCTTTCTAATTCTTGCTACTAAGTTGTGTTGGAAATATATAGAAATGCTGATGACTTATGTGTGTTTATCCTAAAACTTTGCTAAAGTTGTTGATTATTTCAGCTAGCTTTTTGGTTGACTCTCTAGGATTCTTTAAGTAGACCATCATATCATCTGCAAAGAGTGATAGCTTGGTCTCCTCATTACCTATTTAATACCTTCATTTTCTTTTTCTTCTCTAATTGCTACTGCTAGTGTTTCTAGTACAATGCTAAATAATAGAGGTGATAATGGGCATCCTTGTTTCACTCCTGATCTTATTGGGGAGGCTTCGAGTTTATCCCCATTGCAGATGATGCTTGCTGATGGTTTTAGATGGATACTGTTTATTATTTTTAGGTAAGGCCCTTCTATTCCTATGCTTTCTAGTGTTTTCAGTTGAATGAGTTGTATTCTGTCAAAGACTTTTTCCTGCATCTATTGAGATAATTATGTGATTTTTGTTGGTTTGCTTGTTAATATGGTCAATTATGTGAATGGCTTTCCTAATATTGAACCATCCTTGCATTCCTGGTATAAATCCCACCTGATCATAGTGAATAACCCTCGTAATCACTTGCTGGAGTCTTTTTGCTAGTATCCTGTTTAACATTTTTGCATCTATGTTCATCAAGGAGATTGCTCTGTGGTTTTCTTTCTCTGTTTTTCATCTGCTTGGCTTTGGAATCAATACCATATTTGTGTAGAACTCCTTCTTTGCTTATTTTGTCAAATAGTTTGTATAATATTGGGATTAGTTGTTCTTTAAATGTTTCATAGAATTTACTTGTGAATCCATCTGACCCTGGGGATTTTTTTTCTTAGGGAGCTCTTTGATGGCTTGTTCAATTTCTATTTATGATATGGAATTATTTCATTATTCTATTTCCGTTTCTGTTAATCTAGGTAGTTTATATTTTTTAAAATATTCAACCATGTTACCTAGGTTGCCATATTTGTTACCATATAACTGGGCAAAATAATTAACTTTAATTTCCTCTTCATTAGAAGTGAGGTTGCCCTTTTCATCTTCAATACTGTCAATTTGGGTTTTCTTCTTTCCTTTTTTCATTAGATTAACTAGTACTTTATATATTTTGTTTTTTCAATGTACCAGTTCCTAGTCTTATTTATTAATTCAATAGTTTTTTGGCTTTCAATTTTATTAATTTTGCCTTTAATTTTTGGGATTTCCAATTTTGTTTTTATCTAGAGCTTTTTAATTTGTTCTCTTTCTAGTTTTATAATTTGCATGCCCAATTCATTGACTTCTTCCCTCTCTGATTCATTAATATATGCACTCAGGGATATGAATTTTCCCCTGAGTGCTGCTTTGGCTACATCCCATAGATTTTGATATGATATCTCCTCATTGTCATTCTCTTCAATGAAATTATTATTTGTTTCTGTGATTTGTTCTTTAACCAACCAATTTTGGAGAATCATATTATTTAATTTCCAATTAATTTTTGATTTGCCTCTCCATGTAGCCTTACTAATTATTAATTTTTATTGCATTATGATCTGAAAAGGTTGCATTTATTATTTCTGCTTTTTGCATTTGTTTGCAATGTTTATATGCCCTAGTACATGGTCAATCTTTGTGAATATACCATGTGCTGCTGAAGAGAAGGTGTATTCCTTTTTGTCCCTATTTATTTTTCTCCATATATTTATTAACTCTAATTTTTTTAAGACTTCATTAACATCTCTTACCTCTTTCTTATTTGTTGTTTGGTTTGATTTATCTACATCTGATAGATGAAGGTTCAGGTCTCCCACTAGTATAGTTTTACTATCTATTTCCTCCTTAAACTCCAATAGTTTCTCCTTTAAAACTTTGAATGCTATACCATTTGGTGCATACATGTTGAGTAGTGATATTTCCTCATTGTCTATACTACCTTTTATCAGAATGTAATTACCTTCTCTATCTCTTTTAATCAGATCTATTTTTACTTTGGCTTTGTCAGACATCATGATAATGACTATTGCCTTCTTTTTCTCAGTTGATGTCCAATAGATTTTGCTCCATCCTCTTACCTTTACCCTGTGTGTGTCTACCTGCCTCATGTGTGTTTCTTGTAGACAATATATGGTAGGATTTGGGTTTCTAATCCACTCTGCTATTTGCTTCTGTTTTATGGATGAGTTCATCCCATTCACATTCAGAGTTATGATTACCACCTGTGTATTCCCCATCATTTTGATTTCCTCTCCTAGTCCTGCCCTTTCTTCTTTCACTATTTCCTTCTACCGCAGTATTTTGCCTTTAATCAGTTCCCCTAATCCCTACTCTTATTTTACTTCCATTCCCACTCCCCTCCCTTCTTATTCCCCTCTTCTTTTTCTTTAGAATCTATTAAATTACCTTCCCCCCTCTCTTTCCCTCCATTTTGGTACTCCCTGCCCCACTACTCCCCTCTTGGTTTTTCCCTCTCAACTTCCCTGTAGGGTAAGATAGAATTCAATGCCTCAATGGATCTAGATGCTCTTCCCTCTCAGTATTGATTCCACTGAGAGTAAGGTTTAAGCATTACCTATTATGACTCTCTTCCTCTCCTTCTTATAATAATATTCTTCCCCTCCCCCTCTCATATGCCTCTTTGTGTGTTATAAATTATCCTATTTTTCTTTTTCCTTCAAGTTTCTCTTTGTTCCATCTTCTATCCCTCCCCTTTTTAATATATCATCTTAAACCACTTAGTACCCCAACCTCTACCCATGAATAATTCTTCTAACTTCTATGATAGTGAAAACAATTTTTGAGAGTTACAAATATCATTTTTTCCATATAGGAATATAAACAATTTGACCTTAGTGAAGTCCTTAGGAAAAAAAATTTCCCCTCTTACTTGTTTATCTTTTCATGTTTCTCTTGGACATTTGTATTTGGACATCAAATTTTCTATTTAGTTCTGGTCTTTTCTTTACAAATATTTGGAAATCTTCTATTTTGTTAAATACCCATACTTTCCCCCTGGAAGTATATAATCAGTTTAGATGGGTAGATGATCCTTGGTTGTAGACCCAATTCTCTTGCCTTTCTGAATATTATATTCCAAGCCTTGTGGTCCTTTGGTGTGGAGGATGCCAGATCCTATGTGATCCTGACTGGAGCTCCTTGATATATGAATTGTCTCTTTCTGGCTTCTTGCAATATTTTCTCCTTAGCTTGGAAGCTCTTGGATTTGGCAGTTACAATCCTGGGGGTTATCTTTTGAGGATTTAATGTAGAGGATGATCTATGGACTCTTTCAATGACTATTTTGCCCTCTTTTTCAAGAATATCAAGACAGTTTTTTAAAAATAATTTCCTGTAACATGATGTCAAGACTTCTGTTGTTTTCTAGGTTTTCAAGTAGACCTATGATTCTCAAATTGTCTCTCCTGGACCTATTTTCCAGGTTCATTGTCTTCTCTATGAGATATTTCATGTTTCCTTCTATTTTGTCATTCTTTTGACTCTGGTTTATTGATTCTTGCTGTCTTGTGAGATCACTAACTTCTACTCACCCATTTCTAGTCTTTAAAGATTTTTTTCAGCTATGATCTTTTGATTTTCCTTTTTTGTTTCATCTAACCTGCTTTTCATGGCTTCCAGCAGGTCAATTCTGGTCTCCAATTTGCTTATTATTTCAAATGACTTCTGTGCCTCTTTTTTTAAGTGTGAAATTCTGTCTTTTAAACTGTTATTTTCCTTTTGAATTACTTGCATTTCTTTCTCCCACTTTTCTTCCCATTGTTCCCCCACCTTTCATACTTGGTTCTTGAACTCCAATTTTAGTTTCTCGAGAGTTTATGACCAATTTCCATTTTGGGGGGAAAGTTTGGATGTATTTGCTTGTTGGCCACTCTTTGCTGTAGCCTCTGAACTCTGCTCCTTTTCTCCATAGAAGTTATCCATGTCTTTCTTAGGCTGTACACCTGTGACTCAATTGCCTACACTAGCAATATCACAAGCCATGGGAGAGAGATACTGTTATTATCCACACTATTCAGTTGAGGGAACTGAGGAAAGCAAACATAAAATTACTTTCCCAGCACCTCTAGATGGTACAGTGGATAGAGTTCTGGATCTGGAGTCAGAAAGCCTCTTATTCCTCAGTTCAAATCCAGCCTCAGACACTTACTGGCTGTGTAACCCTTAGCAAGTCACTCAACTTCTTTCTGCCTCTGTTTCATCATCTATCAAACAAGCTGGAGAAGGAAATGGCAAACTTCTCCAGTATCTCTGGCAAGAAAACCCCAAATTGGGTCATGAAGCTTCATATACTACTGAAAAAAATCACTTTCCAAAGGTCACATAACTAATGATGCTAGATTTGAACTCAGGTCTTCCTGGCTCCAAACACAGTGTTCTTTCTGTTACTTCTATCAGAGAAACATTTTTTAGTCCTTGAGGAGCCTGCCCCTTTAATAGCAGGGAGTTAGGCTTTCCTCACCCTTTCTGAGTTATTGGCCCCACTCCACAGTAGAACTACAAGGGACATTTAAAAGAAGGCTTAGTTATAGCTTCTGGTTAGGCTTTCCCAAAGAGTATTCCCAGAGTCCCTTAGAAGAAAACCATCATTATGTAGTAGAGTAACTAACAAGTACAGGCCAGCTATTTCTTTCTTTTGTTTTTTGTTCTATTTAAACATTATTTTATCTGGTCATTTTCAAACATTTTTCATTGGAAACAAAGATCATTTTCTTTTCCTCCCCCCCCCCCCCAATGTATTGGTTTATTTATTTTTAAATATTTTCCTATGGTTCCATGATTCATGTTCTTGCCCTCCCCTCTTCCCTCCCTCCTCCCAGAGCCGACAAACAATTCCCCTGGGTTGTATGGATGTTATCACTTGATACCTATTTCCATATATTTTATTTTTGCTATCAAGCGATTTTTAAACAGCTATTTATTTCTTCCACCACAAAGAAAACCCATACACGAGCATTAAGAAAAACTGAAAATAGGAACCAGGGACCGGTCTTTCAAGGTACATTCTTGTGGGCAGTAAAGACAACTATAGAGCTGGTCGGGTCATGCTTCATGTTCATTTTGGATCCATGCTATCCAACCACAAATCCGGAGCCTGGAGTCCAGGGCACAGCTTGGGTCTTCTCAGACTTTCCCTCTACAGCTTCCTCCTGGGACAGGGGGTGCTCCTCTCCAAGAGCCTGCTGCCTCCCCAGCTCCCAGCCTCTCCACCACTCAAGATCTCTCTCTGGCAAAGCTGGAGAGATGTCTCTCAGAATTGTCGTTTGACTAGCTGAGTGTAAGGAAAGAACCCTAAGGCAGGAGCAGTGACCACCAATTGGAGGTCCACTCCCTACGTACCTCTGCAACCTGCTTTCTGGAGGCCACAAGCATCCATGCAGGTGCTGCTGCCTTGGGGGTTGGGAGGAAAGAAGAAAAATCCCTTTCTCCTTTTCCCTGGAAGTCCAAGGGGAAGTAGGCATTGGCTAGGTCCCAATAAAGAGGCTGCTCAAAATGGAGGTCAAGAAAAGCTCTTTGGATCGTGGAAGATTCCAGTGCTCTGGGTTCCAGGAAATCAAGCTTTGCCTTGTGCAGGGACACGAGTGCAGACATTTTAATTTACTGCTTTATATGAAGTAAACAAGTTCCCCTGGTATGTCCCCTCTTTGTGGGTAGTTGACATGATTTGGCTGTCTGCTGGAGCCAGGCCAGAGCTTATTATCCAAAGAGCCTCAGACAGTTATAGCCAAAGGAAGGCTGGCAGATGGTGGGGCCAGACGCTGGGGTTAGGCCCCCAGAAATTCCATTTGTATTGGGCAGCATCACTCCTATGCTGGTAGAAAAAGATAGAAAAGTACAGCCTGGTCAGATTTTGATTGGACGCCATTTTTCTAGTTCCAGTGTCGTTCCTCCTTTCAGGTCCCTGCACCCAAGCTGTGCCCCTATACCTCCAAAGCATCTATCCTTAGCACCACCTTTTGGAAACCTTAGCAGAGTGCACCGAGTGTTGGGTCTGTAGTTAGGGAGACCTGGATTCGAACATGGCCTCAGGCACATCCTTCCTATGTGACTGTGGACAAGTTCATGTCTTGTCTGCCTCAGCTTCCTCAGCTAAAACAGTCCCCACTTCCCAGACTGTAACCAAGCCCAATTGCAGTGATTTCTGCACAGAGCCCAGCACAGATCCCGGTACATGGTGGGTGGTTAATACATGCTTTTGTCCTTCCTTCCTTCCTTCCTTCCTTCCTTTATGATTTAACTCAGATGCCTCGTCCTGTACTCATTCATCCCCTCCGAGAGTTAGTACACATTTCCTTTTTTTTTTAAGCCCTTACCTTCCATCTTGGAGTCAATACTGTGTATTGGTTCCAAGGCAGAAGAGTGGTAAGGGCTAGGCCATGGGGGTCAAGTGACTTGCCCAGGGTCACACAGCTGGAAAGTAGCTGAGGCTACATTTGAACCTAGGACCTCCCATCTCTAGGCCTGGCTCTCAATCCACTCAGCTACCCAGCTGCCCCCTCCTTTTTTAATATACCGTTTTTGCTTATCCCTCCTCATGGGGTGTCCCTCCAGGAAGACAGAAAACTACATGATGGCAAGAATGCTTCTTGAACTGAGCTCAATCCTCTCATGGAATGAAAGTGACCACAGAGACCCACCAATCCTCCGTCACCATACTCGGTTTCCAGGAAGCCACTCTCCGCACCCAACCTTGGTCCAGCTCTTGGCCAATTAAAGCATGGTCATGCGGTCCTAGTTGCCAAAGAGCAGGCACCTGGACCTCTCGTCTCCTTATTTCATACAATCTCGGCAAACCTTACAAGTCCAGCTCCTGGTGTGTGAGTCATCGCACTCTCCCTTTGTTCTCCAATGTCAAGGGGGTGGAGTCCAGACAAGAAGGAAGAGCCCTTTCTTGAGGCCAGTTCTAGGCTTCAGAAAACCACTCTAAGTCGTGGAAAACCGTAAAAGGGTCATTAATTCTGTTGGGAAACTCTAGAGAATCGATACTGATACGCTGGAAAGGCTGGGGCCTTTGACATCAAAGGATCTTGACTTGAATTTCAGTTCTTGCCCCCCTGGCTTTGTCAGCTCAGGCAACAACTTTCTTGAACCCTCTATGTGCCAGGCATTGCACTAGGCACTTGGGACCCAACGACAACAATAAAACAACTCCCGACCTCCAGGAGCTTCCATGCGATTATCAAGCCATTCACTTACCCCCCGGTTTGGCGCAAGTGTGCTCACACAGAAGATGAAGAAGGGGCAAACTAAAGAAGCTCCTAGGGCCCCTCCAGCCTCAAACCCATGACCACGGAGTCCCTTATGACATGCAAAACAGGCCGTAAGGGCCTCCCTACTTCACCAGGCCTCCTGCCCAGGACACTCATTCAAGGAATCGGGACGCTCCTCCGGAGGTGGCGCTCTCCGCGGTGCTGGGAAAGGCTCAGAGCTAAAGGAGAGAGGCTGCTCTTGGCTCCCAGGGACCTTCTGGACTAGTGACGCATCTTCCAGGCGGTCAGCAGAAATACAGGGATTTTCACTTTCTTTCTGGTGCATAAAGTGCAGTAAGCGGTTAGCAAGCATCTTCTCCGCGCAAGGCGAGGGGCTAATAAAGACCAAAGGAAGGCAGGGAGAAAGCCAAGCGCTGCCCTCGGGAAGCATGTGTTCTCCTGGGAGGATCAGGAAATGCAAGATCACTTGGAGCAGGGACGAGCACCATGAGCGGGGAGATGGGAAGCCTTCTCCTTGGGCATGCTCCAGTTCATTCTGCTGCTCAGGGGAGGTAAGAAGAGAACACAGTCCAGGCACAGAGGCAGGAGACGAGGGATGAGTTCAGAGATCGGCAATGATTTCATCAGAGCTCCCGACATGTGACACATGATCTGAAGTCGCGGCCCCTGACTTGTAGGAGGGCCACGTGGTCAGTTGGTGTCAGAGGCCACACTTGAATCCAAATCCTGACTTAAATGCCAGTCCTCTGCCATCTGCCATTGCCCTGGGCCGTCTCTGAGGCCATTTTCCTGAGGAGCCAGTATGGTCTCCACCCAGACAAAACCGGACGCTGAATCTCTCCCTTTCTATTACCAATGAACCCTGCTCCAGTGGCCACTGTTTCCAGCGTTTGTGTGCAACGTTGTTGTTGTTGTTGTTGCTGCTGAGTCCTTTCAGTCGTGTCCGACTCTGTGGCCCACCCTTCTGGCTTCCTTGGTAGGGGTACTTGGTAGAGGTTTGCCCCCTCCTTCTCCTTCTTTTATAGATGAGGAACCCGAAGCAAACAGGGTCATCCTTGCCCAGGATCCCACAGCTTATGAGTGCCCAAGGTCAGATTTGAACTCATGACTCCGAGCCCAGGCTCTACTAGCTCTACCGTCCATCACTTAGTGTCTTGAGAATGTGGAATTTGTAATAAAGGGATTCTGTCACGACCCGCCCGGGATGCTCAGAGCCCCTCGACAGCTGCGGGGTCAGCATCAAGGCGAACCTCTCCCCATCGTCTTGCTGGCAAGCTGCTTGTGATAGTGGGTCCGTCTCCCTCAGGAAGATATAAAAGCTGAGTCAGGCCTGGGAGCTCCTGAGAGGCTGTTCTGGTGCCATCCCCAAGCAGGCTCTAATTAAAGATGTTAACGCGAGTGGCTCTAATTGGTTTGGAAGCAGACCTTCACGGAGCTATTAAAGAGCCAGCCGCCCTCTGGGGAAAACTGACTCCATTCAGCAGCTCTTCTGAAAAGGATTCCTGAAAGCCACCACGCGGCCGCCCCTCTCAGGAAGCTCCGGGGCCCTTTATCTGCCCCCCTCCTGCCCCCCCCTTTGAACTGGGATTCTGAGAGGGAGACGGCTGAGGAATGAGCCAGATTGCTGTTCCCTGGGACGAGGCATGGGCCTTTCTGACTGCTAGCGTGGCACTCCCAGATCCCGAGAGAAGCCCAGCTGGGAAGATCCAAGGACAGGAGGAGACGTGCTCGTTGGAACTCCCCAAGTTCTCCCAGGCCCCCCCTCCGCCAGCACCGCTGGACTAAGGGCCCAAAGGTGGGGCCTCCAAAGAAGTGGACGCCTCTCGCGCCCTCCCTCGCACTCGGTTCCATAGCAGGATAAAGTCGAGGCTCTCTGAGAACCAACCACTTCCCCACTGTGGCTGGCTGAATCATCCTATCAGAAAGCCAGCAATGTGGTTGGGCAGATGGCAGAGGTGACAAATGGTCTTGGCCCTTGGACTCAGCCTAAGCCTATGCCTTTCCCCCTTTTCCCATTGGCCTCGAGTTCAAAAACCGGTGAGTTCTGAATCCCGGAAATGTTGAGCAATTGCCTAGCTTATTGGATGGGGCAGCCAGCTGGTACAGTGGCGAGAGCGTCAGGCCTGGAGTTGGGAAAGAGTTCAAACGTGGCTTCCTAGCTGGGTGACGGTGGGCAAGTCACCGATGGCCTCCGTTTCCTCGTCTGACGAGTGAGCTGGAAAAGGAAGCGGCAAACACTAGTTCACTTGCCAAGACAAGCCCCGAGGGGCCCCTGGAGAGTTGGACACAACTGCAAAGACTCAGCGGGAGTTTACTGGCGGGTGTCGGACAGAGAAGAGAGGCCTTCTGAAGCCCAGCTGGGCCCTGACTGCAGATCGCCGCTCCCTGGAAGAGGCTTTCTGTGGGGCTGCCCCAGTTGACATCATTGGCACACGCAGCCACTTGGAGGGGTTTGTTACTTGTGCTGGACTCACAGTGGGCCAAGTGCCGGGGATGGGAATGGTAGAAAGCCGGACGGCCCCTTCCTCCGAGTCTAATGAAGGAAGCCCCCAGAAAGGCCGGAGAGCTGGCAAGCAGGAAGGATGCCCGTCTCTCAGGGGAGGAGTGAACGCGTGGACGGGATGTTTTCCCCCATTTCCAAATGGTCCTGTTTGCCTGCCCACAGCTAGGCCAAGTGGCTCATCCAAGGAGCCAAGGAAGGCTGGCCAGTCGCCTGAACCGTTACCAAAAGTCGATGGCTAGAAAGCCCAGAGCCACAGCTTGCCGTTCCCGTCTCAAGGGAAAGCCCAGCAAACCAGGAGCCCATTTCAAGGAGACCCCGTGAGGGCAGGGACCGGCATTTGCCTCCTCTTGTGTCCCAAGGGCTTAGCAAAGGGGTCTGGCCCCTTGAGTCATTCATTCATTCATTGATGAAGAAGAGGAAAGACCCTGCAAGTCAAAGTGCCCGAAGGAGACAAAGTCCAGGATTTTCAGAAGCTGAGGAGGAGAAAGTCCCTTCTCAGAAGAAAGCTGCACAGGGTAGGGCAAAGGAGCTCAGCTGCGGTGGAAAGAAGTCTTCTGGTAGCTTCCTATCTTGCTGACCAGATCCAAAGCTTAGTTGTTTCTGAGGAACACAGGTGTGGGCCACGCCCTCTGGTGTTCAGTACCTTGAGGCGCCATCCCGTTCACCCTGCCCTAGTTCCGAGGAGTCTGGCGCAACTCCAAAAAGAGACTGTAAAATGGCTGCAGAAGCATCAGGACTTCGAGATAAACTGTTGTATTCTTGGGGCAATCAATCAACAAGCATTTATTAGCCTTAAATAACATATTGTCTTTCTGGATAAGCTCCCTCAGAGGGCCAAAGAAAAGCATTAGCATCATGAAGTTCTCAGACTTATCCTACCCAGACAAATGTTGTTCTTGGAGGAAGGAAGGAAGGCAGGAAGGAAGGAAGGCAGGAAGGAAGGAAGGAAGGAAGGAAGGAAGGAAGGAAGGAAGGAAGGAAGGAAGGAAGGAAGGAAGGAAGGAGGGAGGGAGGGAGGGAGGGAGGGAGGGAAGGAAGGAAGGAAGGAAGGAAGGAAGGGAGGAAGCAAGGAAGGAAGGAAGCAAAGAAGGAAGGAAGGAAGCAAGGAAGCAAGGAAGGAAGGAAGCAAGGAAGGAAGGAAGGAAGGAAGCAAGGAAGCAAGGAAGGAAGGAAGGAAGGCAGGAAGGAAGGAAGGAAGGAAGCAAGGAAGGAAGGAAGGAAGCAAGGAAGCAAGGAAGGAAGGAAGGAAGGAAGGAAGGAATGAAGGAAGGAAGGAAGGAAGGAAGCAAGGAAGGAAGGAAGGAAGGGAGGAAGGAAGGAAGGAAGGAAGGAAGGAATGAAGGAAGGAAGGAAGCAAGGAAGCAAGGAAGGAAGGAAGGAATTGGTGTCAATTGTTTGTGCTTTTGTTGTCTTCAAATGAGCAGGTATAAGAGGACCATTTATTGGGCAGCGGAGGGAGAGGGACACATCAGAGGTGCACGTACCCAAAAGCAAGCTATCCATCACTTTTAAATCAGCTCACATATTCTTGGGTTCCCCTAGTTGTATCCCCTCCCCTTGTGAGAGCAGGGGCTGTTCTTCACTGAGCCTCTGTGCAAACTCAGCATTTAATCATTTCTACTCCCAATAATAATTCACATTTGTAGATTGCCGTAAGGTTTGCCAAATCCTTTCCATTCCCTGGTGTGTCGCTCTCACCTGGCTCCATGCACACACACTACAGACCCTTGACAAATGTTGGATTGGCTCAGAATAGGTGTGAAATTAGTGATCATTTTTTTAATGAGGCCATTAATCATAGAAGAAACTTTATTTGCATTCAGGTTTGAAACATCCCGAGCTCCTGACAAGCCTGCGGATCCAAACTCGCAATTGTTTCTCAGCCAATAACCATTCTAGCTCCATTCTTGGTGATCTGGGCCTGGTTTGGAGTAAGGGGAGATCCTAGAGGAAAACAGGCCCTGTGCAAGCTGAAGTGGAGGCCTCTGGAACATCAGGGATGGAGCGTACCCCGAGTTTGAACTTAGCTCCTTCTTGGAAGGCCCAGTTTCCTTCCCAGCTTAGCTTAGCTTCCACTTTCTCAGTGAACCCCTTCCTGATTCCCTAGCACTGGAGCCTTCACACCAAAAGCAGCTTCCCAGGTATAAGATGAAGGAGGCGAGCCTGGGGAGAAGTTGTTGTTTTTTTCATTTATTCAATTGATTAAGAGAATTTTTCCATGGTCCCAGGATTCCTATTCTTTCTCTTCCCTCCCCCCATCCCCTCCCGTAGCTGATGCACAGTTCTGCTGGGTTTTACACGTGTCCTTGATCAAGACCCATTTCCATATTATTGATCATTGCACTGGGGTGATCGTTTACAGCTACCTCCCCAGTCATGTCCCCATCGAACCACATGATCAGTGTTTTTCTTCTGAGTTTCCACTCCCACAGTTCTTTCTCTGGATGTGGATACATTCTTTCTCCTAAGTCCCTCAGGATTGTCCTGGTCCATTGCATTGTGGCTAGTAGTCAAGTCAGTTATATTCGATTGTGCTACAGTGTATCAATCTGTATACATTGTTCTCCTGGTTCTGCTCCTCTCACTCTGCATCACTTCCTGGAGGTCTTTCCAGTTCACGTGGAATCCCTCCAGTTCATTATTCCTTTGAGCACAAGAGTATTCCATCACCAACATTTACCACAATTTGTTCAGCCATTCCCCAATGGAAGGGCAGCCCCTTGTTTTCCAGTTTTTTGCCACCACAAAGAGAGCAGCTATGAATATTCTGGGACAGGTCTTTTCCCTTATGATCTCTTTGGGGTACAAACCCAGCAGGGCTATGGCTGGATCGAAGGGCAGACAGTCTTTTGGCGCCCTTTGGGCACAGTGGAGCAGTTGCTCTGAAGAAGGTCTGGGGCTCCCAGATGACTCAGTATGGGGATGCAATACCCCCCAGCCCCCAAATGTTCAAACTACCTTGGATGGCATTAAGAGGAACCGAGCTGCCAAGCACAGGGAGCATCATCATGATGGTCCAAACCCCTCTCCTCTGTCCTCACCAGCCTGCATCCAGGGAATGGTGATCATTTCTGAGTAGCACAGTGGAAGAAGGGCATGGGTCACTTGGAGAGTGTCTTGGAGAGGGCAATGGGGCAAGGCCTTGAGTCCATGTCCTATGAGGGTCAGTTAAAGGAACCAAAAGTGGTTAGAATGGAGAAGAGAGGGCCGTCCTGGGAAAGGGGTACTAACATTTTTTGGTGGCCTTGAGAGCAGAACCAGGAACAATGATGGCCGCTGCAGAGAGGCCAGTTTAGGCTGAATGTTAGGTGAAAACTGCAGACAATTATCTCTGCCCAGGAGTGAAGCGGCCTGACTCAAATGGCTTTCTGCTGAGAGGATGGAAGGGCACTTCCCTCGCCATTCTCTGGCCACTGTTGGCCTCTGGGTCCCTCAGAGCCGGATGCAGTGATCTTCTCACTTGTCTTTGCTTATTTGACAGCATCAGTTGAGAGAAACCTTCCTGTGATTCTCTGAATTCCCCATATTTGCCATTTCTTGGGCATCGTCACATTCCACGTCCATCATGTCTATCTGTTTGTTGTTTCTGGGCTATGGGAAGCCGCTTCATTTCTAGCTCTTGGCTACCCAGAAAGGGCTGCTGAGAATGTTTCAGGGGGTGACAGGCCTTATTTTGACCCCATTCAACCCCCTCATTTTGGAGACAGAAAGCAGGCAAGCCTGACCTTCTGCAGCAAAAATGAGGGAGGAGAGGGCGAGGGATGAAGTGGAGAAGATAGGAATGGTGGCTAAGGGGAGCAGAAAGAGCCAGGAATAGGCTCAACCTTCTCAGTGGAGGGGAGATGAACTCAAAGGGAGGGGGGCACGAGACCAAGGGGGAGGCCAAGAAGCCAGCTAGCTGGTCCGTGTGACTGGAACACACATGGTTGTTTGTGAAAGGAAACGTAGGCTGAAGCAAGGAGGCACTGAAGAGTCTTGAGCCTGCTCAGACATTCAAGGCAGCTAGGGAGTGCCATAGGGCCTAGAGTCAGGAAGATCTGAGTTCAAATTCACCCTCATGCACTAGCCTTGTGAGTGAGTCATTTAGCTTCTGTGTGCCTCAGTTTCCTCCCGTCAACTGGGAGAATAATAGTCCCCACCTCCTGGGGTTGTGATGAAGACCAGATGAGACCACTGTGTGGAGAAGAGGGAAGAGGAGAGCCAGTCCTAGTACCCCCCTTACCCGGGCTTCAACCCTCCAGAGAAACAGTACTTTCCCTGATTCCCATGAACCCCTGAGCCAGGCGTTGGAGAGGGCCCGCTGACTCTGTAAGGAGCCTTTCTAAGATGGGAGCAGACGTGGGCAGGCGGGGGGGGGGGGTCATTTCTGCAGCACGCCCCCCCAGCCAGGGAAGGGGAGGCAAGGCTGACGTCCTAGCTCATCCTTCAAGGCCAATACAGACAGACTTGGCACTCCCAGGGAGACGGGGAGAGGTGGCAGGAGATGCCAGGCCACCCGCCTCCTGGGCCAGGGCTCTCTCGGGGCCGCCCGCCATTCTTCCCGACTCTTCCCCCATCCGGCTTCTTTTTGCACAAAAGCCCCGCTGAAGCTTTGGCACGGCCGCAGGGCCCCCTCCCCAGGCACAGGCACCGCCACTGCTGGAAGCACCTCTGCATTCTCAGGTTGCCGCTCTAAGCCTGCCCTGCGAGCGCTCCCAGAGCCAGAGTCGGAGAAACCGACTCCAGGCCAAGTTTCTAGTTAGAATCCGGCCAACGGCGATGGAGCAGCCATGGACAGGCCACGGCACGGCGCCGAAGACCATTAAAGCCAGGAGAAAGAAGGCGGCCGACATTGTGGAGCCTCCAAGCCGCCGCCTCCGGGTCGCCCAACGAAGACCCACTGAAGCACCAGCCGATGAGCCGCCACCTGTCAGGCACCCATCAAGCACCACCGCCAGGAGGACTTCAGCGGGGAAAGGGCCAGCGTGGCGGCTGCCACTGAATGGCGGCCTTGGGAGCCGCGCCACGAGCTGGTTTGGGTTTGGGTCGGGCCGGGCCAGCGGAGGACGCTTCCAGAAGTGTCTGCCAAAAGAAAAAGCCATCTAGGGGACAGGATGAGACAAAGGGCAAGGATGCATGCTGTGAGCAAAGGCTTGGAGGAGGGAAAACACAGGATAGGACGAGGAATAGGAAGGAAACTGAAGATAAAGGAGGAGAGCACCTGAGGGAGAAAGGCAGGAAGACGTGTGGGAGCCAGCTGAGTCTGGACTCTAAGAGAAGGAGCAGCAAACTGTGGGCCGGGAGGCAGGAAGACCTCGTGCAAGCCTGGCCTCACACATTTCCTGGCTCAGTGGCCCTGGGAAAGTCAGGTCACTTCTGCCTCAGTGTCCTCGCCTGCAAAATGGGGAGAAAGACAGGATCTACCCAGCAGGGCTGAGTGAGGATAGCCTGAGATCATCTCTACTTAACGGGCTTTTCCACACCGTGAGGGCTCTCCAAGACAAACACAAGCAGAAATGAAAGAGACGAGCACTTCTGGGGTGCCTGCGGGGTGCCAGGCGCTGTGCTAAGGGCATCATGAACACTGCCTCAAAGGGTCCTCCCAGCTCTCGTATTATCCCCATTTTACAGTTGAGGAAAGTGAGGCAGGCCCAGCTAAAGTCAGATTTGAACTCGGCTCTTCTGGATTCTCGGTCCAAAGCTCCATCCACTGCACCATCAATTGATCGTAAAAGTCCCCCTCGTGAAACATTTGCCCTTCCGTTCTAAGGCTCCGGGTCAGGCGGATTTCCGTTCTGCCTGTCAGTTCCTTCAGAGAGGGGCTGCCCCAGGGTGGCCTTGGGAACAGCAGCACTTCGGCTCTTGGACCTCAGTTTGCCTGGCTAGAAAATGAGGGGTTTGGCCTGGCTGCCTGCCTGGGGATGCTTCGGCACCGTTTCTGGTGTTGCTCAGCCTGTGCCTCGGGCCTCCCGGGTTTGCTTCACTCTCCCACCCCACACAGACGCTCTCCTTGAAGTTCCCTGGCCTGGTGGCAGGCCAGCTTCTGACTTCTGGGTCAGGGATTCGGGGGAAAGAACAGATGCTGAGGTCGAAGGCTCTGGGTTCGGATCCCACCTCTGCCCTTTCCTTGGGCCCATTCCAAACAAAGGCCTGTTGTGCTCCCTCTCCACTCCGTCCCTGCTCTGCCTCCATATCTGAGGCTGCCATTGGGAATGAACTCCCAAAGGCCACCCAGGGCCACCCCAGCTTCCAGCTTCCCCGGTGCCTCAGTGGGCAGTGGCGCAATGCTGAGAAGGTAGCCGGGATCCAGTGGGGACTGTGGCCTCCCTTTCCCATAAAGGGGGGCAAAAAGGAGGCTTTAGAAGGAGGGGAAGGACAGCCGATGTCCCAGCGCTCCCTGGGGCGGCTCCTAGGTGCCGGCTCCAGGCTGTCCAGTAGCCCATCTCCCTGGGCAATAAGCAGGGATTAGCGACTCTCTACGGCTGGCCTGGCCACTGACAGTGCGGGTGCCGTCATGACCTCCTGATAAGGCCTGGCCATGGGATCGGGCTTCCTCTCTGGCCACCGACCCTTCCGTGGCCAATAAAGGACGGCTGCAGCCCGGGAGGGCCAGTTCCTCCAAGGCAAACCCTGTAGCCCTTCACTGTTATCCTGGCCCCGCCGTCTTCCAGGACCCCGACTCGGGCAGCCCCATTGGTGGGAGGGAACCAGGGCGAGACCTGCTGCTGGAGACAGTGGATGCCCCCCTGGGCCTTGTCCCAAGCAGTGAGACAGAAGATGGAAGTGAACGGGCTGGCGCCTTGCCGGGAGGGAGATGGGCCGTGGATGGACAGAAGCGCCCAACCTGCAGCTCTTCTGGCTCCACAGACGGCCCTGCACGCGCTGCGCTGCAGAGGAGAGGAGGTGAGCTTGGCAGAGCCCCCGCGCCTCATCACCCCATGCAGTGCCACCGCCACTCCGGCGCCTGAGAACGTGGGGAGCGAGGGGGGCGGGGCTGGGAAACGTGAACCAGGCAAAGGAAGGAGAGCCGCGAGCAGCCCCGGTGCTCTGGCGGAGGGAAATGGCTCCTTGGGGCCCTGAGTCTTTCTTCCATCAGTGCCGGGTCCAGCCAGACCCCACCTTGTTAGAGCAAGAACAGGAGGAGGGCAAAGGCAGGGAGAAAATGCGGTGCACCATTAGAACCGGCTCCAGCCCCGACCTAATTAAACACATGGTTGATGATGAGAAAATGGGCGTGGACAGAAGAGTTGACATAGACATTGATTACGATAAATGTGGGCAACGCACATTCAATGGCCGTAATGAGGAGACCGCTTCAGCTTGGAGAGCTCCTCAATCACTCACACGGCCCACCTGCCAAGCAGAAAACACGCGCTATGAAAACACGGGTCTGTGCAACACACTCTGCGGTAGAAGCTTCCAGAGCTTCGGCACTGTCAGCTCAGGCAGAGACAGGCGGGGCAGGATAGAGCCTGCGAGAGTCGTCCTCAGCGCCTTGAAGGGTGTGGTTGGAAGGACGACCAAAGATGAGGGGAACTTTTTACCCACACAGCATGGGGGTGGGGCGGGGGGGGGGGGGTAGTAAAGCCGACCCTCCGACCGCAGCCTCCATTTTGTTTCTGCAGGAGGCGGCTGATGGGAATAGAGTCAAGAAAAGCTCCGCCATTTGGGAGAAGGGAGTGAGGTATGAAGCCCAGAAGGGGGCCGGGCATGAAGGTGGGGCTGCGGCCCCTCTGGGCCAGGCGTCTCCTTTTGCTGTTGAGTCTTCGTTCTCCCCAACAGAGAAAGCGCCCACCGGGCACATTTGGGCAGTGCAGGCGCAGGGTGGCCGAGAGGCTCTTCCCATCCGGCTTTGGGATTCTTCTCCTTCTGTGGGCGTGTGCAGAGGAGCTTGTGGTCCTGAGAAATGCTCTGCGGACTGGCCCAGGCGGGCAGCCTCGCTGGAGCCGGAGGACAAACGGGAGTCTAGTGGCACTGATCTAATGATGCTGAGGAGGGCTGTGATGGAGGCAGCGGCAGGGCGAGCCCAGTACAGAGCGAGCGAGGCCCCGTTCTGAGGCGCGGCGCTGCCCACTCGACAATTCTTTTTGTGGCGGCCCGACTTTCAGCAGGAAGCCGTGGAGCCACTGGGCTTAGTTCTGGGCATTGCCAGGCTGGCGCGCTGAAGAGAGTCGGTGGGGAAGGAACCCAGGCTGGTAAAGAGCTCTGAATGCATGGGATGTGGGGGCCTGCGGAAGAAAAGGGCGGGGCTCGCCCCAAGAGCGGAGCAGGCTGGGACTTTCACCTCTGGAGAGCAGCTGGGGCTTTTCCGAGACGGACAACTTGCCATCCACTGCCGACAAAAGCCCGTTTCTCTGGCTGTCGTCTGCCATCATGGAGACCATTGCCAACTGTGGGAAGGCCCACCAGGCCTGGAGTCTGCCTTCTGGGCCTCAGACCCATCCCCACCCTGAGGACTCGTTAGAGGAAGATTTCAGTCAAGGACGGTCGGAATGCGGAAGGAGCAAGGACAGGCCACTGGCTGGCTGAGTGGCTACCAGAGTTTGGGCCCGTCTACACTGTCTCGGCTCTCCAGACCGAGGATAATCACCCAGAGCTAGAGGCGTTGGAAACAAATCTTCCTGACAAGTGACAAGGTAGATCCATGACGCTGGACAATAATCACAGCAACTGTCTAGTGGACAGCGAGTATGGGAGAGCAGCATTAAAGTGATGAGAAGAGCCGGGATCGAATTAATTTGGCCACGTGGCTTCTGATAACTGAAGGGGGGGGGCATGGGATGAGTAAGCCACATTATGCTTCCAATGAAGGAAATGACTAGACGGGAAGAATCTCTCTCCTTCCCTTTTCCTCTCTCTATCTCTCTCTGTCTCCGTCTCCCCCTCCCTTCCTCCCTCCCTCCCTCTCTCTCTCTCTCTCTGTCTCTGTCTCTGTCTGTCTCTGTCTGTCTGTCTGTCTCTCTCTCTTTCTCTCTCTCTCTGTCTCTGTCTCTCTCTGTCTCTGTCTGTCTGTCTGTCTGTCTCTCTCTTTCTCTCTCTCTGTCTCTGTCTGTCTGCCTGTCTGTCTCTCTCTCTGTGTCTCTCTGTCTCTGTCTGTCTCTCTCTGTCTCTGTCTCTGTCTCTCTCTCTCCTGCAGTATAGCATTTGCCATCATTGACCACACTCTCCTCTTAGGTGCACCCCCTCCCTCCCTTTCCCTCCTCTCCCCTCCCCTCCCCTTCTCCCTTCCTTTTCCCTCCCCTCCTCCCCTCCCCTTCTCTCTTCCCCTCCCCTGCTACCCTCCCCTCCTCCCTTCCCCCTCCTCTCCTCTCCCCTCCCCTCCCCTGCTCCCCTACCCTCCCCTGCTCCTCTCCCCTCCCCTCCCCTTCTCCCTCCCCCTCCCTTCCCCTCCCCTCCCCTCCCCTCCACTCTTTCCCTCCTCTCTTTCCTTCCTCCCCTCCCCTCCCCTCCTGGGAAGTGTCCCCGCTTTACAAAGTCGGAGGCGGCTCCCTCTCCTGGCTGCTCTCACCAGTGGCCTCCGCTATTGCCGATCTCTCTCCGGGCTCCGGCCGTCGATGCACTCACACTCCCTGCTCTTGGTCGCAGCAAGCAGCAGGCAGTGAGATAGACCGTCCACAGCCTGCCGGGGAGGAGAACGCTGAAGATGGGCCTGCGGGGCCGGCGCGGGGCCGGACCTCCTGTAGTCAAGGGAGGGAATCCTAGAAGGATGCGCAAAGGGAGGGGCCTGAGGGAAAGGCTGCCCGTGCCTCCGGACGCCTGGGTCCCGCTGCGCCAAGGAAGCCCGTCACGCAACAAGCATTTGTGCAGCGCCTTCTGTAGGCTGCGGAGGCCAAATGGCGGAGACGACCGGACCCTCCCCGTCCTCGAGCGGGCGGCCCAGCGCTACAGCTGACTCAGCCGTGACTCGCTCCCCCGTCGGCCTTCCGGGCGGAGCCTAGGAGATGGGGGTCTCTTCGCCGCCATCCCGCTCCCGCGGACATGTGAGCTGAGGCACGGAAGGAAGGAGGGAAGGAAGGAAGGAAGGAAGGAAGGAAGGAAGGAAGGAAGGAAGGAAGGAAGGAAGGAAGGAAGGAAGGAAGGAAGGAAGGAAGGAAGGAAGGAAGGAAGGGAGGGAAGGAGGGAGGGAGGGAGCGGAGAGCGCATTTGGCAGCGCCCCTCGCCAAGGCCGGCCGGCTCTCAGCCTCGCGGGCGTCCCCTACCAGCTCTGGGGGAGCCTCCACGTTCCCAGGGGAGAGGGAACGTGGGGAGCGTCGGGGAAGGGGGTGCGTGGGCGGCTCCTAAGACGTCTGCGGGATAACGGAAAGCCCGGCTGGCACCGGGCAAGTGAGACGATCGCTGGGGCCTGGGGCCCCGGGCATGGCGCTCTGGGGGGAGAGATCATCCCGATGAGCCACACTGCAAACGGAGGAGAAGCGGCCCACGAATGAAGGAAGCAATGGCTGCCAGCCAGGGGGAGGGGCCGCCGGAGCTTGGGGGGGGGGGGGGGGTCGGGGCTCTCCCTCTCCGCTTGGCTTGGGTCACCGATGGCTGCGGCACAGCGGAACTATTGTTGAGCTTGGCCGGTGAGAAAGTGGGCTTCTGTTTTCCCACTTTTCCTAATGGCGCTGCCGAATTGTTGTTTGGGTAGTTGGCTTTGACAGAGACAGAGAGAGATGGGGGGGGGGGGGGGGGGGGAGGAGAGAAGAGCGCGCAAGGGCCAATTGACAGCATCTGGGGACACTGAGTGCAGGGCCACGAAGCCCTCAGTACCTGCAGCCTCGGCTAATTCCTCACTCCTCAGTCCACTAAGGCAGGCCGGGGCGTGTCACGTGTCAGGTGTTCCCGACTCTGGCTATGGGGATGACTCAGTTGCCAAAGGGCTTTGAAAGAGCCGCCCCTGGGTGGAGAGGCAACCCCAAGCTTCCAAGCTCAGAGTTGTTTCCTATGGTGAATGGCCAGAAAAGTACAAGGGATTTAGGCGGCTTTCATGATGTAATGCCAAGGGAAGGATCGGACTCAGAGGGGGACTTTTAAACCCTGGCCTTCCGCCTCTCCTTGGCTACCCCGCAGCCTTTGGAGTCTCCTCGCCGGTAGCACGATGGGGCTGGGAGAAATGCTCTCGGCGGGGGCCCCTTCCACATCCATATTCGTGATCCTCCGAACCCCAATACACCTTCTAGCGCTGCATCTCTGATTCCAGGATCTCTAAGCACCCTCCTTTCCCAGAATTCTGAGCTTCGGTTTCTGGACTGATTCTTTCTTCCTTCTTGAGAGAAACGATTTCTCTGTTGCTTGCAAATAGGAGCCAAGACTGAAGGGAAGAGAGCCGAAGGCATGTGGGCCACAGAGCGAAGCAGAGGAAGGGCATCCCTTTACTTAACCTTGGCTTCTTCTTCACTTATTTCCAGAAGACACCCCCAGCCCACCCTGCCAAGGATTCCAAAGCACTTTGATCAGTTCCGGAGCCCTTTTCTGAAGCCTTTGCGTCATCTCAGTTTCCAGTTTGAAACCAGAACATGTCGATTCCTTCAAAAACAGACAGTTCCCTGGGCTCTGGGTAGAGGACCACTGGGAGAGCGGGTAGCATGAACTAGGGATTGCTGGACCGCGCGCGGCCACACTCCCTGTTGGGCTGTCGTGGCTTTTCCTTGGTACACGTGGCAGTGTTTCTTTCCAAAACAAGGCTGAGCTTCAGAGGGACATAAGTGGGTTCTTTGCCCGTGGCCAGGGGGCCCTTGGACTATTAGCAGGGCTTTAGGACATTTCAGGCTGCGGCCAGAATAATGGCAGAATCTCCATCACCTTCAATCCACTTCGTATTCCACTCGATGCTGTTGCATAAAATTGAGGCAGGTGGGATATATCACCATGTGCCAAGCACTGTAGATCTAGCGGCAAACCAAGAGAGCTCCTGCTCGGAAAGAAGGGCCCTTCTCCTTGAAGAAGACAAGAAACATCACAGGATGGAGGCGTAGGGGCAGATGGAAAGTTCTGGTGCTCCCAAAGGTCAGCAGTGGAGAAGACAGTGGGAGGCAAGGAGCCTTAAGGTACTGCAGCCAAGTCAGATGCCAATACCTATCCAGATATTTGGAGATGGATGTGTCAAGGGAAACAGTGAGGCATTGAGGAGCAATGAGTGTCGTGTCAGGGCCAGTTCTCATCCTGGAGCTCTTCCTCTTGGATCGATTGAGCTTATAAGGGGGAGTGAGGACGGGGTTTCAAAATACACTTTGAAATTGGAAGTGGAAGGAGTGTTTAGAACAGCATTATACAACAGCTGGTCAATTGCCACCAATAAGCAAGTGAGCCCCAACATTCCAGGAATGGCAATGCCCTCACCAGACCGGCCCTGCTTCAAGCTCAGCTCTTGAAGCCAGCACACCGGAAAAGTAAGTACTATAGAGAAAGGACCAGCCGCCCCCCTCAACTTGCTCTATCCCCAAGGCATAAGAAAATTAAAGGAAGAGCAAGAAGGTGGTATGGGCCAGGCAAGCCAACTCCAATTCCCCCCTGACAATCTTCTCCCCTCAGAACTGGTGGAGACATCCCTGACCCTAAGAGCCCTGGGAAACAGCAGTGTCCTCCAGACTATGGGGGCAACTTCCAGGCTGAACCCAGTACCCCTTGGGTAGCAACCTTTGTGGAAAGGGGGGCCTCCCTTCCTATCTACCACTAACCCAAACCACTGGCCAACTACCAATGAGAGAAGCTAAGCCCAAGAGCCCTGCAGATGGTGGCACTCCTATCCCACTGACACCAAACTCAGCCCTCACAGACATTATTCTAGGGAGCAGCCCCTGAGACATGCCAGGGGCAGTTGCTGAAGCCTTCATTTCCTCTGCAGAAAATTTGCTGCTGAACAATGAAGTCCCCACCATCCACCATGTTGGCCAAACTGAAGGGTTCACCATCAGAAACAGATGTGATTTGAGCTGTGGTGGGTGCCATGAAAGAGCGTGTATTGTTGCCTCTTTTGCTGCTGAGCCCTGAGGACCTCCCTTCGCTTTTATTGAACCGGAGCTCCTGGAGGACCAGGACTCTGATTTTTCTCTTTATATCCCAGTGCTTAGCACAGAGCCTGGGACATACATAGCAAGCGTTTAATCCCCACCTTCTCATTTGTTTATAAGTACATTCTGGAATCATGAATGCCCGGTCTGAGAGGTACCTTGGATTGGACTAGTCAGCCCCTTCACTTTCTAGAAATAGAAAGTGCCACCATCCCCCCCTCCTCTCCCATCACACACCCCCCACCCACCCCACCCCACCCGCCGCGAGGTTGAGGGACTTACCCCAAATCACAGGACAGGAACAGAGCTCAAACCCACAGTGGCTGACTCTATATTCAGCACCATGGAAAGCGAGCTAGGCTGAGAGAACAGGCTAGCCACCTTCATTCTTTTCCCTTCAAAATTCAGTAGTCGTTCAATTATCTAACGTAATGAGAGCTGAATTAAGCAGGTCAATTTATGACCTCTCGTTAATATTTTTGGAATCCCCATTTTTTTAGTTTTTATGAAATTATGGATTAATTTCTTAAATAGCTATTCAATGTGCATGTTTAGACTGACATACTTTAATATAATATATAATATGTAACCTAACAATAATATGATATAGGATTTATTGAAATATGTCATGAATTATAACAAATAGGCAAGAGAAACAAAGTCTCACATGAGCTTTACTCAAGAATCTGGCTCTCTTTTTTTCCCCTCCTTCCTACCCCTCCCTTACTCTTTTTAACAAATGAGCTTTCTTTTTCTTTTTTTTTTGAAAATTTTATTTAATTAGATGATTTAGAATATTTTTCCCTGGTTACAAGAGTCATGTTCTTTCCGTTCCCTCCCCCTACCCCCTCCCATATCTGATGTGCAATTCTACTGGGTTTTACATGTGTCTTTGATCAAGACCTATTTCCATATTATTAATATTTGCATAAGGGTGATCATGTAAATCATTCCCAGTCCTATCCCCTCGACCCATGTGATCAAGCAGTTGTTCTTCTTCAGTGTTTTTACTCCCACAGTGTTTCCTCTGGATGTGGATAGTAGTTTTTCTCATAGGTTCCTCCAAGTTGTTCAGGATCACTACATTGCCATTAATGGAGAAGTCCATTACATTCAATTGTAATACAGTGTATCAGTCTCTGTGTACAATGTTCTGGTTCTGCTCCTCTCACTCTGCATCACTTCCTGGAGGTCTTTCCAGTTCACATGGAATCCCTCCAGTTCATCATTCCTTTGAGCACAAGAGTATTCCATCACCAACATATACCACAATTTGTTCAGCCATTCCCCAATTGATGGGCATCCCCTCGTTTTCCAATTTTTGGCCACCACAAAGAGCTCAGCTGTGAATATTCTTGTACAAGTCTTTTTCCTTATTGTCTCTTTGTGGTACAAACCCAGCAGTGCCCATGGCTGGATCAAAGGGCAGGACAGTCTTTTAGTGCCCTTTGGGCATAGTTTTGAATTGCCTTCCAGAATGGTTGGATGTATTCACAACTCCACCAGCAATGCATTAAAGTCCCAATTTTGCCATACCCCCTCCAACATTCATTACTTCCCTTTGCTGCCATGTTAGCCAATCTGCTAGGTGTGAGGTGATACCTCAGAGTTGTTTTGATTTGCATCTCTCTGATTATAAGAGATGTAGAACGCTTTTTCATGTGCTTATTAATAGTTTTTATTTCTTTAACTGAAAATTGCCTATTCATGTCCCTTGTCCATTTATCAATTGGGGGATGGCTTAATTTTGTGTCCAGTTGATTTAGCTCTTTATAAATTTGAGCAACTAGACCTTTGTCAGAGGTTTTTGTAATGGAGATTGTTTCCCAATTTGTTGCTTCCCTTCTAATTTTGTTTGCATTGGTTTTGTTTGTACAAAAACTTTTTAATTTAATGTAATAAAAATTATTTTATATTTTGTGATTTTGTTCTAACTCTTGCTTGATCTTAAAATCATTCCTTTTCCAAAGATCTGATAAGTATACTATTCTGTGTTCACCTAATTTACTTAGTTTCCTTCTTTACATTTAAGTCATTCACCCCCTCTGAGTTTATCTTGGTGTAGGGTGTGAGATGTTGATCCAAACATAATCTTTCCCATGCTGTCTTCCAATTTTCCCAGCAGTTTTTGTCAAATAGTGAATTTTGGTCCCAAAAGCTGGGATCTTTGGGCTTATCATAAACTGTCTTGTGGAGGCCATTTACCCCAAGTCTATTCCACTGACTCTCCTTTCTGTCTCTTAGCCAGTACCAAATTGTTTTGATGATCACTGCTTTATGGTATAGTTTGAGATCTGGTACTACAAGGCCACTTTCCTTCACATTTTTTTTCATGAATTCCTTGGATATCCTTGATCTTTTGTTCTTCCAAATGAACTTAGTTATGGTTTTTTTCTAATTCAGTTAAAAAGTTTTTGGTAGTTCACTGGGTATGGCACTAAATAAGTAAATTAATTTGGGTAGGATGGTCATTTTTGTTATGTTAGCTCTACCTACCCATGAGCAGTCAATGTTTTTACAAATGTTTAGATCTAGTTTTAAATTGTGTGGAAAGTATTTTGTAGTTGTGTTCATATAGTTCCTGTTTGTCTCAGCAGATAGATTCCTAAGTATTTTATATTGTCTAGGGTGATTTTAAATGGAGTTTCTCTTTCTAATTCTTGCTACTAAGTTGTGTTGGAAATATATAGAAATGCTGATGACTTATGTGTGTTTATCCTAAAACTTTGCTAAAGTTGTTGATTATTTCAGCTAGCTTTTTGGTTGACTCTCTAGGATTCTTTAAGTAGACCATCATATCATCTGCAAAGAGTGATAGCTTGGTCTCCTCATTACCTATTTAATACCTTCATTTTCTTTTTCTTCTCTAATTGCTACTGCTAGTGTTTCTAGTACAATGCTAAATAATAGAGGTGATAATGGGCATCCTTGTTTCACTCCTGATCTCATTGGGAAGGTTTCTAATTTAACAAATGGGGAGCTTTCTAAAATAGACTACACACTCATCTGCCCCATTTAGTAAGCCAAGAGATGAAGAAAACATGGAGTGTCCTAAAAGCTTACTTGGCTCTTTGATGACTGCAATGCTATGGATTGCTGTTAGGAGCCCTCAGAGGTCTTTGGGGTGTTGGAGGGCTTTCTGCTCCTGCCCTGAAGCCCCCCCCCCCAAGGCTGCATTCTCCCTGTATCTGGTTGTTTCTTTATTTGCAATGGTTTTTCATCCCTGCCAGGTCCAGTGTGCTCCCCAAGGCCATGAGTCTTCTTCCCATCTTCCATCATTACACTGAATCTCCCCCGTACCAGCTGAAGCACTCTGCTTTCTGCTTTTGTGTTTGATCTTTGCCTTTTTCCAGCTGTCAGATGGTAGTTCAGGTTCAACGTTGGGGTGGAACGGGGAACTTGCAAATCACTGAGCAGTTAACTAGATTTGCCCTTGCCCTATGGCAACAAGAAGAGTGAGCCATTTCGTTCACCAGATGAGTCCTCCTTTATCTCAACACTGAAGCTGTCTGGTAAGCAGGGCAAGAAGACCAGGCTTCCCCTGTGTTCTTCAGATGCCCATCATGCCCAGAAAGGGGGCAGGAATGCAGAGGCCTCCAGGTGTGTGGGTGGGGCTTTTGTGCCCACAGGTGACTAGGAACCAGAGTCCAAGGATCACAGAGTCAAGAGCCAATTGGGTGGCAGGAACGACTCCCTTTCCTTTTAGGGAAAGCGATTCCCTGCTACTGCTGAGAACCGGAGGGATTCTAGTCCCCTCCCACCTGCCAAAACTTGGCTACTTCCTGGCATCGATCCCCAAAAGACTTGCTATCCATAGGCAGCAAAATAAAGAAAAAGCTGACTGCTAGAGAAAGATCTTCTGTGGGGGGTAAAGTGAGGCTGATCTGGTGGCACTCGATGGAGATAGGAGAAAAGACTATGAAGGAAAGAGTGGAAAAGGCTCCTCCCCAGGAGCAAACACAAAACTGGCATCTGCCAAATGAAGTACCTACTGCGTGTTCTGGGCTGTGCTTGGACATGTGTATATGCACATCATCTCATTTGAACCTTGAGGCACCTCGTTTTACAGAGGAGTCAACTGAGGCAGAGAAGGGTCAGTCCCTTGGCCGGTGTCAGCCTGTGGTCAGTGTCTGAAGCCAGATCCAATGCTTCTCCCTGGGGAGATGGGAAGATACGGTGGGGCATCCGTGTGTGAGTAACCAGTCAACGAGTCAGCTGTGCCTGGACTGAGAGGCTTTTCCTCAGTGTAACGGTTTGCTTATTTAACTGATAGCTGCTGCCTAGCAGATCTGCTCGTTGAGCTTGGCAAAGTGCGGAACTCTGATTTTGTTTCCTCATTTATGCCTAATGGGGCCGCTGAGTTGTTGTTTGTGTGGTTGCTTAATAACATTCTGTTACGAGGCTCCTGGAGAGAACTGTTAACCAACCAATCAAGTGGCTTCCTCAGACGCACAGGACTAATTGGCTGGGCATCAGGCCCCACAGATTCCAAATCAAAAATGTCTGCTCGTCCCAGCCATCTCCCCAGAGAAGCCTCAGCTATGCAGAAAGGGACAGAATGGATTTCCTTTTTCTCTGGCCTTTGTGGCTCAGGAAACCCTGTTTGGGCATCTTCCTGGGAGGGAAGGAGGAGCTGAGTCCAATGGTATCTCTGGATTACAGCTGGAGGAGGCTCCTCTGAACACTGATGATTCTTGCCTTTGTCATCACTCATAACAGCTGCTCCCGTAGATGCAAAGCACTCTACAAATAGATCATTTTGTCTTCATAACATACAACCCTGAGGTGTAGATGCTATTACTATCCCCATTTTATAGATGAGAAAACTGAAGCATACAGAGGTTAAGGGACTTGCCTTTGGTCACCCTCCTAGGAGGTATTGAAGGCTGGATTTGCACTCAGGTCTTCTCAACTCCAGGCCAGCACTCTGTGTGCTGGGGTGCCCCCTACATGACTCTTAGGTGTCCCTTTAGGGCTAAATTCAAAATCCTTACAATAGCAGTTCTCAAAGTGCAGTCTAGGACTCTTGGGAGTCGCTGAGACCCTTTCAGGTCTGTGAGGTCAAAACTATTTTCATAATAATACTTCACAAAGCTCTTCCATAGTCAACTGAGGAAGCTCTAACTCAGGGAATGGGAAGTTCTTCAGAGCAGGGGGTAACCTGCAAAGACTTTCTGAGATTAGGAAGGAGTCCGGAGATACCAAACTGAAAAACAGCTGCATCAGAGGCTGTTTGGCTCTTCGGGCGTGTGATCATTTCTGGCTCGGCTGCATAGGCTTTGACCGTTGTCTAGGTGATTAGGTTTTCTGGGCTCTGATCTCTTCCAGTGGTGTGTTCATAAGGTTTATTCCCCCAGGGAGGCTCTGCTCAGCTTTGATTATCAGAGGGGGCTGTGAGACCTGGCATTTGGCGAGCCAGCCTTGGTGTTAAGAAGATTGATGCTTCGTCTTGACTGACTTGGGTTGCTCTCTAAGTCAGCAGCACACTGGTACCTCTCGACCCCAGGAAAGTCAGAGGACCAGACTGCTGCTCCCCCTGACCAAGAGCCCCAAACAGAACTGCCTCTTCCCTGGGTCATCCATATGGGAAGGCCCTTGCTAGATCTGGCTTCAGTGGAGTTTTTCTTCAGACTCCTTCAAACCTGCAGAAGGCTTAAGGCCCCCAGCACATTCCCAACATATTTGACACCTGAATGAAAACTATGGCTATTTCCAACTGCCTAGAAAGCTGCCTCTAAACAGAGAGCAAATGGCCTTTGGGGAGATGACTGCAAAGGGGTCTCCAAAAGAGATGGGCAGAGGGAGGGGGAGCCACACACCAGCTGATCAGGCTGGTTGACCTCTCTGGCCACTGGTCTAATATATAGAGGAGACAACATGGAGCAATGGGAAGAAAGCTAGACTGGGAATCCAAAGAACTATGATCTGTCCCAGCCTCTGAAGTGATGCAGAGCGAAAGGAGCAGAACCAGGAGAACACTGTACACAGAGACTGATACACTGTGGTACAATCCAATGTGATGGACTCCTCCATTGGTGGTAATGCATCAATCCTGAACAACCCAGAGGGGTACAGGAGAAAAAACACTGTCCACATCCAGAGGGAAAACTGTGGGAGTAAAAACACCAAAGAAAAACTACTGCTTAATGACATGGGTCAAAGGGGATATGAATGGGGATGTAGACCCCAAATGAACATCCTATTGCAAATACCAACAACATGGAAAGAGTTTCTGATCAAGAACACAGGCAATACCCAGTCAAACTGCACATTGGCTGTGAGAGGGGTGGGGGAGGGGAGGGAGGGAAATAAAATGATTTTTGTAACCAAGGAACGATGTTTGAAATTAGAATTTGAAATTTAAAAAAAGAGTGGAAGGAAAGTTGGCCATCCTGGGCCTTGCCCCAAAATGGTGGCTCTCAAGAGAATTCACCAATGGGAGAAGGAGGCCAGCATGGAAAGGGAGGTTTGGAGGAAACAAGGACCAAGGAGGTGATGGATACTGCAGGGAAAGAACACCTTAGGAGCTGAGAAAGGTGCTGAAGTTGGGGGAGGGGACACTAGAGGATGTCCAGGACGGGGGACAGCCTTGAGATCATGCAGTATGATCACTAGTTCAAGAAAATGAAGATCTTCAGGCTGCAGAAGAGAAGACTCAAGTGTTATGAGTGGTTTAAGAGCCAGATGTCAATCAACACTGAGGCACCATGTCCACCATTGTCCTGAGAAGTCACTGATACTCCCAGCTTCAGTCTGTTCATCTGTGAAATGGGTAAAATAATACCGCGTGCCTCATAGAGATAGTGTAAGTCTACAGTGTACACGGTGGCTTTGGAAACCTTGAAGAGATAGACCAACACGAGCTACTGCTCGTCATTCCATGGCGGCTACAGCCAAGTCGAGCCACGGTGGTCTTAGGGAAGAGGACTTCTTCCCATTGTGACGCTTCCTATCTGGCCCCCAAGGTCAGAACTGGAGAAGCGGTGGGGGTGGCCAAAAGGCAGATTTAGCATTGCTGTCAGGAAGCCCCCATCCTGTCCAAAAGTGACCCGGCTGCCTTGGAAGGTGGTGGGACATTACCGAGGGACTCTGCTTCCGGAGTTGGGCTCTCCTAACTCTGATGTTCTGGGATTACACACCTTTACAGCTGAGGAAACTGAGGTTCACAGAGCGACCTGGACACTCCATGCCATGTGGGAGCCAGGACTGGCCCCCCATCTCCTGCCCTCTTCATGGTGTCCCATGGCTTCTCAGGGAATGGAAGGACCGTCTCTTCTTGGAAAACTACTTCAAGAGCTCAAACAATGGCCCTGTCCTAACATGGATCTAAGTCTCAGAACTTTAGAGGTGGGGCAGCCCTTAGACACCACCGAGGCAGAGATGGGCAGAAGAGAAGGCTGAGAACCAGGGAGAAGCATTTGCCTGAGGCCACCCACCTCCCAAGTGACTGGACCCTAGACTCCAGCCCAAGTCTTCAGATTCCAAGCCATTCGGGGAGAGACTGGGCACACCCAGGGATGCATGGCCCCTCGTGTGGAGTCAGGAGGCCCGAGTTTGAATTCTGACTCTAATGCTTTCTACTCCTATTGAACGAGTTCCTCAACCAGCCTGGACCTCAGTCTCCTCACCAGAACAAAGAAGGGACTGGACAAAATGGCCTCTGTGGTCTCTTCTGTCTCTAGCGCTGACAGAGCCCACTAGAGAGATTTAACACTGACTGCCATTAGAGAACCAAAAAGTTTGCAAACTGCTTCATAACCCTGGAGTTCTTTTATTTTCAAAAGAAGCAATTAGGTGCCACAGCGCCAGAGCACTGGGCCCAGAGTAAGGAATTCAAATCCTGCCTCAGGCACTTACTAGCTCTGTGATCCTGGGTAGGCCACTTCGCCTGGGTCTGCCTCAGTTTCCTCCTAGGTAAAATGGGGTTCCTAAAAGCCTCTAGCTTCCAGGGCTTAGCCCAGTGCCCAGCACACAGCAGGTGATTAATAAATGCTTGCTCCTTCTCCTCCTTCCTTCCAAATAAGCCTGTGGGGCAGGTATTGTTAGTCCAGCCACTCTCCACGGGAAGAGGACGAGGCTAAGGGGTCAGCGTGGCACTGAGGTGGGATTTGTCAGACAACTGGCTGGCTGTCTACTCAGCACCTGGCCAGGCCATGGGGTACAAGCCAGACTAGTCCCTGCCCACAGGGGAGCCGGGGATTGCCCTGGGATCCCGCAGACGCCCAACAAGTGCTCACTGAATAGAATGCGATGGGTGCAGGAGGGCAGAGGATCTGCGCGTGGCAGCCTTGTCCACATGTGCAGAACCGCAGCACGGTGCCCACAGCCCTTATCCGACCGGCATTCCTGACTCGAGCGTTCTGTGCACACAGGACTTGCATGAGCGCCCTGTGAGCCCCACCTGAGGAGGCCAAGCACTCGGGCCGCCAGTGGCCACACGGCTCCTGAAGCTCCGAGTCTGCACTTGGCTCTGGGCCTCCGGCCTCCACGTGGCCTCTTTAGGAGCCCCCCCAGCCCAGCCCCCAGGTGCCAGGCTCCAGCTGAGCCACTCCACCTGGCTTTATTTGGACCCTGGGCCAGCGAGGAGGCCCTGAGGAAGCCAGAGGAGGAGGGCCAAGGAGGAGGGCCACAGGAGGAGGGCCACAGGAGGAGGGTCAGAGATGGAGGGTCAAAGGAGGAGGGCCAGAGGATGAGGGCCAGAGGATGAGGGCCAGAGGAGGAGGACCAGAGGAGGAGGATCAGAGGATGAGGGCCAGAGGAAGAGGGCCAAGGAGGAGGGCCAGAGATGGAAGGTCAGAGATGGAGGGTCAGAGGAGGAGGATCAGAGGATGAGGGCCAGAGGAGGAGGGCCAGAGGAGGAGGGCCAGAGGAAGAGGGCCAAGGAGGAGGGCCAAGGAGGAGGGCCAAGGAGAAGGGCCAAGGAGGAGGGCCAAGGAGGAGGATCAGAGGAGGAGAGCCAGAGGAAGAGGGCCAAGGAGGAGGGCCAGAGATGGAGGGTCAGAGATGGAGGACCAGAGATGGAGGGTCAGAGATGGAGGGTCAGAGGAGGAGGGCCAGAGGAGGAGGGTCAGAGATGGAGGGTCAGAGGAGGAGGACCAGAGGATGAGGGCCAGAGGAGGAGGGCCAGAGGAGGAGGGTCAGAGATGGAGGGTCAGAGGAGAAGGGCCAGAGGAGGAGGGCCAGAGATGGAGGGTCAGAGATGGAGGGTCAGAGGAGGAGGATCAGAGGATGAGGGCCAGAGGAGGAGGGCCAGAGGAGGAGGGCCAGAGGAAGAGGGCCAAGGAGGAGGGCCAAGGAGGAGGGCCAAGGAGAAGGGCCAAGGAGGAGGGCCAAGGAGGAGGGCCAAGGAGAAGGGCCAAGGAGGAGGGCCAAGGAGGAGGGCCAAGGAGAAGGGCCAAGGAGGAGGGCCAAGGAGGAGGATCAGAGGAGGAGAGCCAGAGGAAGAGGGCCAAGGAGGAGGGCCAGAGATGGAGGGTCAGAGATGGAGGACCAGAGATGGAGGGTCAGAGATGGAGGGTCAGAGGAGGAGGGCCAGAGGAGGAGGGTCAGAGATGGAGGGTCAGAGGAGGAGGACCAGAGGATAAGGGCCAGAGGAGGAGGACCAAGGAGGAGGGCCAAGAAGGAGGGCCAAGGAGGAGGACCAGAGATGGAGGGCCAGAGGAGGGGGGCTGGAGGAGAGGGGCCTGAGGACCTTGGAATGAGCAGCCAAGGGGCTGGCACGTTGCTCTGAGGGCTTTGGCCAATGAGTCTCCTCACTGGGCTTCACTGTCCAAATGGCTCCCAAGTCTCTCTGGAAATCTGAAGGCTTAAAGCCAGGAGTCCATGGAGATCGGCAGGCAGATGGAGGGCCCGAGAGGCTGGGCAAGCCGCAGGGGCCCTCAGTGCCCGTCTTGGCCAGCTCAGGCCAGCAGAGGCCTCTCCTTGGGCATCCCTCACAAATGGCTCTCGAGCCTGGTGGGAATGTTGCTCCTCCCCTTGGGGGAACCGCCAGTCATGGACCAGCTTCCCAGCCACAGGCCCCCCTCCCCCCCCCCCCCCCCCCCCCCCCCCCCCCCGCGTTCCTCCGGGCAGCCTTGATTCCTTACTGCTGGCTCAGCCCCACATCCTCTCGCGAGAGCTCTTCCGCTCCTTGTGGCCCTCAAGTTTGCCTTCTTCAAGCTAAACATCCCAATTCCTCGCCTGCAGTCAAAGGGAGGCTCTAGTTTATCGACATCCTTAAGTGAGAGTGGCTGAAGCTCCCCACGAGGTTGGCCAAAGACCTCCTTCAGGCAGCCATGTCTGCCTCGAGGCAGTTCACGATGGCCCACCGCCACCTCCTCTGGGTCGCTGCTCCACCTGGACCCCCAAATCTTCTTCGAGGACAGCTGCGGTGTGCCAGCCCTCCTCCACCCCCATGCCCAGGGCTTCGTTAGCCTTGGCACAAGCTGGGCTTGGGTGCCCTCTAGGAGGGAGCGCGGTGGAGGGGTGAGCCCGGAGGGAGGCCCCCAAGGAAAGGGCACAAGGAGCGCCGTTGGGCCTTCTCTTGTCAGAGGCAGGAACATCACCAGAAGGAGGAACAGTGTGGCCTGGCACGGCAGGGCCCGCTGCCCGCCCTGGGCCCCCTCCTCCTGGGGGACTTCTAGGAGGAAGCCCCCTCTTGGCTGCCTGCCGAGGCTTGGCTCCTCCACCCGCTGGAGCCCCTCCAGAGCGCCTGAGCTGCCGGCGAGCCCAAGCGGGGAGGATGTTTCCCAGCAAACCCCATGAAAGCATCCCCAGCCCGATGGCAGCGGAGCCGGCCTGACGGCGAACAAAGGGCTGCGGAGGAGGAGAAGCAGCGGGCTGAAAGGGCGGATTCCGCAAAGGCGGAGCCGGTTCATCTCTCTGCTGTTTGCGCAGACCCAGAGGCGGCCCCGCCCCGCCCCGCCCCGCCCTCGCTCCCGAGCTCCTGGCAGGATGCTCGGAGGCACCTTCCCTGCTAGTCGGGAAGGAGAAGCGGGCGGGCGCCGCGGGCCTGGAGCGGGCGTGCTGGGCGGGGCGTCGGGGGTCCAGTCTAATCTGGCTCCAGGAAGAACGTCCCGCGGCCGGCGCGAGCCCCCAGTGGGGCCGTTCCGGGCCCTCTTGGGGAGGAGAGCTGAGCGGCGCCGAGGCGCGGGAGCACGTGCCGCCGCTCTCCGCACCGGCGCGGCCCTGGGCTCCTGAGCCGCCTTCTGGGCAGTCGTTGCCTCCGGGGCGGCGAGGAGTCCGGCTCAGGCCGTCGCTTTTCCCGGGCTCTTCCGGCCGCCCCGCAGCAGGTCTAGTTAACTGGGCTCGGACGGGCCGTGAACTCCTCGGAAGGGGCGGGCAGCCTAACGGGCGGCTGCAAAGCGCGGCAGGGGGCGTGGTCGCGGGCATGGCAGGGGGGGCCGGCGGGCCGTCCTTCAGGAGGCTCCTCCTCCCGTTGGGCGGCGCGGCAGGCGGAGGTTGGCCCCTCCCCTCCTGGATGGCAGCGGATCGGCCTGTACTCCCCCCAGCCCCGGCTTCTCGGATTAGTGATGACTCCCCAGAAGAGAGTCACCCGGACCTCCCGGGGGCGGCTCAGCGGGCACCGAGGGCTCCTGGGCGGCCTTTCCGTCCTCCCCCCTCTGCGGGCTGCCCTGGGCGTGTTACCTTATGGGGCTCCCTACTGACTCCCAGAGAGGCCGGCCCAGGGGAAGACCCAGCAGCCCTGCGGGGAGGGCGGAGGCGGCACAGGAGTCTCCAGCGCAGCCCGGCCATGGCTGGATGCCCGTCCCTGGCCTCTGAAGGGGAAGACGAAGACGGAGGCGACCTGGAGGGAGGGGGCACAGAGGAGGCATCAGGAGCCCCCGAAACTGGCTTCAAGTGCTGCCTGGACAAGCCTCAGTTTCCTCATCTAGAAAATGGGCTGTTCTGCTAACATTGCCCCCTGCCTCCCAGGGTTCTTGGGAGAGGGCAAAGCCCAGGCTGGGCACAAACCTTGAGCTTGTTGTTACGAGGTGCGCCAGGCTCGGGGAAGCGGCTGCTGTCTCGGATTGGATCTCGGAGGCCCTCAGCCAGGTCCCACAGAGGGTCAGCGCTCCGAGCCTCTGCCCAGGGGACTCGGGACTTCGTGGCTGCAGGCCCAGAGCCAGCCTAAGTGTCTGGTGCCAGCCTAGGTAGAGCCTCCGCGTTTCCACTTTCCTTGAACAGTGGCTTTTCCCAAGGGGCAGCCAGGTGGCTCCAGGGATTGAGAGAGAGGCCCAGAGGCAGGAGGTCCCGGTTCAACTGTGGCCTCAGGCACCTCCTAGCTGGGTGACCCTGGGCAAGTCACTTAACTGCCATTGCCTGGTCCTTACCTGTATTGAGTCTAACCCAAGGGAAGGGGCAGTGTGCTATTTCCAAAATGAACCAGAATAGCAAAGGAGGAAACTGAGGAAATGTAGTGAGTGGACAAGAATGGATTGAAGAAGCAAAGGACCTCCAGCCTGAGGAAGGGGCTGACTTCAGTTAGTCAAATGATCCTTTAATGGAAAATGAACCAGAATCGATGACCCCAAGGGGCAGAGCGGGAGTGGGGGGAAGGGGGAGAGGGGGCGAGCCTGCTTGGGGCTCAACCTGACCCAAAGCGCCCAATCCCTGGATGGCCAATTGTCGGGCTCCTGGCCCTTGGCTCCGAGACTCTGGGGCTTGAGGTTCTCCCGGAACTGGCAAGTTGGCTCCGAGGGCTCGGCTGTGTCTCTGTCCCAGGCCGCTTCCTGACAGGCATTGTGTCTCCTCCAAGACTTCTCACCATTACTGTCTGGGGTGTGCTGGGCTTGGCCCAAGCAGACAGCCTTCCAGCAGCAAGGGAGCAGCATGTGCCACTGAACCCGCCCGGGAAATGTCTGCGCTGGTGCGCTTGGGCATTCCAAAACCAAACCATTTGTGTGCCGGAGCGGCGGAGATTGGCACCGCCACCAAAGGCCACCGTGCCATCTTGGGAGGGGAAAGGGGAAGCCCAAAGTCGCACCTGGAGCTGGGGAAATTTGCCAGGCGGCACCCCCTGGGCTGGGCTCTCGGGCCGCAGACTACCACCAATTCCAGGAGAGCCTCGCCAGCTGGGCACCCCCAAAAGGACAGTGTGCAGGGAGTCGGGGTTTAGACGCCATGGCACACTGGAGTCTTGAGAGCGAGAAGGGCCGCCTAGCCAATCCCCCCTTTCACAGAGGAGGAACGCTGAGCACTCGACTTTAAGGAAGAGGGAGCTGGCATGGGAAACTGGGGCTTGGCATCTGAAGCCAACTAACACCCTGTGATGAGGAAACAGCAGAGGATCATGGTGGGTTGTGAGGGAGCTCGCAACATGGGGACTGCCACCACCCCAGCTTGTCATCCTCTCCCTCCTCTCTGCTCTGCCTCCTCCCCCTCCCCCTCCCCCTTCCCCTCCTCCTCCTCTTCCTTGGCAGCAGTCTCTGACCCAGAAGCTAAATCTAGGGGTTACCAGAATCCCACCAATAGGCGGCCCCTGGCCCTGAGTCACAAAGCTGGCAGGACCAGAGGTGGGCTCTGAATGCATGTCTTCTCCACTCCATCCCCTAGAGCAGGCTTCATCCTCAGATTAGGTAGTAGATGAGGGAGGGTACAGCAGCCACGGTGAGGGAGCTGGGAGGCCATTCACTGTCCTGCCTCCAGGGACTTGCTGTCTTCAGGGAAGAGCTGATGTTCTCCAACCAATCTGTGACCCCCTCCATGCGGGTGCCTCCCCCGATCCGTCCCTGCCTTTCCTTCCAAATAGCGGGGTGAGAGAGAACTCAGCCCCAACTGGCAGGGGCCTTCCTCCAGAGGCTGTGTGGTGTGATGGGTGCAGAGCCGGCCCCAGAGCTAGGAAAATCTGGGTTCCATTGGACTTCTACTCTCCATGGGCTCCATGGAACTTCCTGGTGCCCCAAAGCAGGTATAAGACTTAAAGACGAAGAGCTGGTGAAGTCGGGCTCCACCAAGAAGTTCCCTTCCCCACTGAAATGACAGGTTTCCATTTGAAAACCAAACTGCCAATGATCAGACCTAGAGAAGAACAACAGAGACTCACAGGGGAACGACGGTTCCTCCCTCCAAAGATCGGCAAAGGTGGCCAAGCCAGGTCTTAATGGAGGGGAATTGGGAGCTGTGGGAGCAGCCCATAAAGACCCGAGAGGAGAGGAGAGGGGCAAGGTCAGAGCAGTCAGCTAGGCACCTGAGCTGGCCCCAGAGAATAGGAGCCTGAAGGAAATCGAAGTCATTTAAGGTCAGAGACAGTGGACATTTTGAGCCACACGGCCATGGGCCGGCCCCTCTATAAGGACCCATAGAGGAAGGCCTGCCAAGCTCTCTACCTGTGCTGTCTCATTAATCCTCATAACCACCCTGTGAGGGAGGGGTTATTGTTGTCCCCATTTTACAGATGAGGAAACTGAGGCTAAGAGTTGAGTGACTCTAGCCTGAGAATAAACAATCCAGAAATTGATGGAAGAAGAATTCACCCTTTTGTCCAGTCTGCAGCTCTTGGATTTAAAAAGTCGGGTGAGGTTTGGGCCTCCCATAGTAGCCCGTTGAGAATGCCCCCAGTTGTCATCGAATTCTCCCTTCTCCTGAAATCACCTGGATGGCTTTGTCTTTGTTTATCTGTGGATATGACCTGCCCATTACGTATCTTGCCCATAGTGGGCAGGGGTGTTGCAACCAGCCCCAATCAGCTCACCAGAGACCACTGTTAAATCTTCCAGGGGAGCATTTGTGCCTCAGAAGCTGGCAAACACTACCCAGAAAGGGCTGATGTAGATGGAGAAGAAGCCCATAATGTAGATTACAATTAAAATGCACACATTTCCCCCCAGAGGGCTGGTTGTTAAACATTTACAAGCCCATCTCTAGCATTTAGTAATCGTTGAGTGCAGAATGGAACCCCCAGGCTGGCTCCTTCAGGGGCTGGGCTGCCACACGGGCATTCCCCCTCTGCTAGGGATGAATGAAAGCGTCCCTGTTAACCATTTCCATTTCTCTGATGCTTTCCAGTCCCTGAAGATGCACTGCAAAGACTGTGCCCTGGTGACGAGCTCAGGACACCTTCTGGGGAGCCACCAGGGAGAGCGCATCGACCAGACGGAATGTGTGATCCGCATGAACGACGCGCCCACCCGCGGCTACGGCCGGGACGTGGGCAACAAGACCAGCCTGCGCGTCATCGCCCACTCGAGCATCCAGCGGATTCTGCACAAGCGCCAGGAGCTCTTGAACACGAGCCAGGGCACCGTGTTCATCTTCTGGGGGCCCAGCAGCTACATGCGCAGGGACGGCAAAGGGCTGGTCTACAACAACCTCCAGCTCATGAACCAGATCCTCCCTCGCCTCAAGGTCTTCATGGTCACACGGCACAAGATGCTCCACTTCGATGAGCTCTTCAAACAGGAAACCGGCAAAGACAGGTAAGGGGAGCCCCAGGGCAGGCGGGCGTCCTGGACAACAGGAGGGACAGACTGGCAGACACACGTCCTGCAGCCCCCATGTCTAGCTAGACAGGCTTGTCCCTTCCAACTCTGAGCTCTGGGCTTCTGTGACAAGAGCATCTCTTGGGTCCCTCCCGGCTCAGAGGAAGAAAAAGCCCCAAGACTCAGTGGAAGCACAGCTTCCCGGAGCCGCAGAGAGGCCAAAGTCCTCCAGAACCATCCATTTAGAGATGGAGGGGCCGAGGGGAGCCTGGAAACCGGGTCTCCCTGGACCTCTTGTGCCATGTCCTAGAGCTGTGTAGAAGCAGGTCAGCGGCTCGAACCAGTCAATGGATCAGCAGCATTTATGAAGCTCAGCATACCGGGAATGCCAGAGGCAGACCGAAAGAGCCCTCTCTTGGGCAAGCTCCTGGGGGGAACCCCCAACAGGAGGTGGGGGACAGACAAGGGCCTTCCTGCCTGGGCCCTGAGCCAAGGGAACCCTTACACTGACCCTGTCTTTGCCTCCTCCCCTGCTGTCGTTCCCCTAAACTGGGGAGCAGGCTTGGAGACCCACCCGCCAAAGCCAGGAGCCCTGCTGGGGAGAAGGAGATCCAGGGGCCCTTCTGAGGCTGGGGAATGCCAGGGCCCGAGTTCAGATCTCAGCTAACCACTCCCTGAGGTGGGAACTGTAGGCTTTATGATCCCCACTTTGCAGAGGAGAACATTCAGGCTCAAACGAGCCAAAGGACTCGCACAAGATCACATAAGTGGGGGAGGAAGGAGCAGATTCGTACAGCTCCCTGCCAGGGTTCAGCAAACACTATCTAATGCCAGAGAGAGGCAGACACAGACAGACACAGTTGGAGAAACAGACTGAGACACAGATGGAGACAGACAGAGACACAGACAGACACGGGCAGAGACACAGACGGAGACACAAACAGGGACACAGATGGAGACACAGAAGGAGACAAATAGACGCAGGCAGAGACACAGACAGAGACCCAGACACAAGCAGAGACACAGACGGAGACATAGACAGACACAGACAGGGACACAGATGGAGACACAGACACACAGACACACACAGACACAGACGGAGACACAGATGGAGACAGACAGAGACACAGACAGACACAGACAGGGACACAGACAGGGACACAGATGGAGACACAGACGGAGATACAGACAGAGACAGAGACAAACAGACGCAGGCAGAGACACAGACGGAGACATAGACAGACACAGACAGGGACACAGATGGAGACAGACAGAGACACAGACAGACGCAGGCAGAGACACAGACACAGACACAGACACAAGCAGAGACAGACAGAGACACAGACAGACACAAGCAGAGACACAGACGGAGACACAGACAGACACAGACGGAGACACAGATGGAGACACAGACACACAGACACACACAGACACAGACGGAGACACAGATGGAGACAGACAGAGACACAGACAGACACAGACAGGGACACAGACAGGGACACAGATGGAGACACAGACGGAGATACAGACAGAGACAGAGACAAACAGACGCAGGCAGAGACACAGACAGAGACCCAGACAGGCACAAGCAGAGACACAGACGGAGACATAGACAGACACAGACAGGGACACAGATGGAGACACAGACACACAGACAGACACAGACACAGATGGAGACACAGACACACAGACAGACACAGACACAGACGGAGACACAGATGGAGACAGACAGAGACACAGACAGACGCAGGCAGAGACACAGACACAGACACAGACACAAGCAGAGACAGACAGAGACACAGACAGACACAAGCAGAGACACAGACAGAGACACAGACAGACGCAGGCAGAGACACAGACACAGACACAGACACAAGCAGAGACAGACAGAGACACAGACAGACGCAGGCAGAGACACAGACACAGACACAAGCAGAGACAGACAGAGACACAGACAGACACAAGCAGAGACACAGACGGAGACACAGACAGACACAAGCAGAGACACAGACGGAGACACAGACAGACACAGACGGAGACACAGATGGAGACACAGACAGACACAGACAGACACGGGCAGACACACAGACAGGGACACAGACGGAGACAGGAGACACAGAGATTTCACTGGAAAGTCACATATTCGGAATTACTTTTTGACTGATGGGTAGGAATGGCAATGAAGAGGCGAGCGGGGCCTCTTTCTAGGCAGAAGGCCAATTGTGCTTTGAAGGGGAGCGGCAGCCTTTGGGTGGAAGAGCCTCCAGAGGGTGCTCAGCAGCCGCACTTAAACACAATTGGCCGAGTGGGGGTTTCAGTCTTCACGAAGCCCACAGAAATCCAAAGGAAGCCCCAAACGAATGTTACTTGGTCTGTTCGTTTTTATTTTGGTCCAAAGGGATGGAAAGAGTGTCTAGATCAGCCCATGCATCTCATAGATGAGGAAGTGGCAGCCCAGAGAGGTCCAGCAACCTAGCAAAGGCCACACAGCGAGCCGCCGCCTCGTCTTGCTTTTCCAATTGGAACTGATTCAGCGAATGAGGCGGTCATTCCACCAAAGACGGGGCACTCCACAAGCATGGCTGGTTGAAGGTGGGCGGTGCCCCCCTGCCCCGGGCCACTCGCCACTGGGGAGGTCACCAGCCTGGGCGCCGCGCACTCCCCTCCTGAATCCCCCCTTTAAATTCCAGCTGCTGCCTGAGGAAGACTCTCTGGGGGTCACCAGGCTGGCAGCCAGCCAAGCGGGCCAGGAATCGGGAGTGGCCCAGCCGGGGCTCCAAGAAGCTCCAATTCGAAGACTCGGTAGCAGGAAGGAAGCGCCCGTCCTACAGGTGTGCCCGCTGGGCTGGGACACGGGCAGAGCCTGCCAGGCACCCTTTCCGTGCCCGGGGGCATCCCAGGAGGCCGAGGCTGCGCTGGACGGCAGTCACGTGACCAGAGTCCAGGTGGGAGAGAGGCTGCGAAGGGAGCCGTCCAGGGTCAGACGGGGAAGCTCTCAGCGGAAGCCGGCATGCCGGGAGAGCACGGGGTTCGGGGTCCCGAGACGGGGCTCCCCGAGATCACCCACTGGAGAGAGGCCGTCGGCGAGAGAAGGCTCAGGCCGCAAGGTCTGGGGACAGCATGGAGGGAAGGAGAAGCACTGAGCGGGCAGGAAAGGGGACGCTGAGAAGGGCAGCTCAGGGCCCCAAGAGCGCCCGCAGGCCCAGCTGCGAGGAGGGAAAGGCAGAAGCTGGCCGAAGGGCAGAAGGCCGGGCCTGAAGAGGGGAGCTAGCTGGGGACCCTGGGCAGGTCACGGGACCCCCCTGGCCCGGCCCCTCTAGTCTTCCGCTACTTAAGATGGATCCATGGTAAGGGGTTCAAGAACCAAGCTGAGCAGCAAAGGGCTGGGCTGAGCAATTAAGACACTGCTGCGCCCTCAAAAGAAGCGTCCATTGGAGAAGGCCAGCCTGACGGGGCAGAGAAGGGCCTGCAGAGGAGCCTGGGTTCAGGTGCCGCCTTTGACTCATGCTTCCTGGGACCCTGGTGGCCCTGCCCGAGTCTGAGTCTCCTGCTTGCCTAGAAGCTGAAGGCAGGCCCAGGAGGGGAGGAGGGGAGACAATGAAGAGCACCTGAGATGTCAGGGTTTTGGGCTCCCGAGGGAGGAGGAGCGGGACTCCCCCAAAGTCCAGGAAGGGCTAGTTTGGAGCTCGGGATGGAAGATGACATGTTGAGGGGTTCACGGTATGCAATACGGGGACCAGAGAAGGGCAAGGGGGAGCTCATTTCACCACTTAGCCAGTGAACTTTAGACCAGGCTGGTTTCCCAGGGCTCTGGACCCATGATGGTAAACCTATGGCACGCGTGCCAGAGGGGGCACTCAGCCTCTCGGAGTTCATTATTAGAAAGCCAGAGGGATGCAGGGTAGGCTGCTCCCCTCCCCCTCTCCACACAAGCCTCAGGACATTTCTCACACCACTGGCCCCTCTGAAAGACTTGCCATCTCTGGTCTAGACGCTCTTTACAGAGTGGAAGGCCAGGGCCATCTCTACGGGACTTCCCAAAGCCAATCACTAAACATTTACCAAAGAACGCCCTGTGCCAGGCACTGAGGGCACAGAGGAAGGTAAAAGGGTGTCCCTGCCCTCCTGGACCCATCTGAACTTGGCACCCTGCAGGGCAGGGACTGCCTTTGTCTCGTTTTGTCTGCCCACCGCTCGGCACAGTGCCTGGCACATAGTAGGTGCTGAAAGACAACATGCAAATAGCGAAATAAAAACAAGCTCCATACAGAGAGATGGTCTCAGCCTCGGTGTCCTTCTCCGTAAAACGGGGCTAATAATAGTACTTGGCTTGCTGGATTCTCGGGGACATCTGATGAGATAACAGTGTTTCACAAGCTCTTCCAGTGACCCTTTTCCTGGCCTGTTTCCCAGAAGGTCCAGCTAGTGATGGCACAGCTGCTCCAGGGCCCGGTGCCTGTTGTGCCCAGTGTTCCTCAGGCCATTCCATGGGTGGCTGAAAGACTCCTGGAGCCTCGGGCTCTCTTAGCACACAGCTTGGCTGTCTCTGTCTCTGTCTCAAGGAAGCTTTCTGTCCCCTGTAGCTTGGGGGGGGGGGCAGGAGGAGTGAGGGACTGGGCAGCTTTCCTGAATTCCAGGCGAGACTATCTAATAATACTATCTAGTAAGTGGCTCAAACAAGAAAGAAAAGTGTCCTTGGCCGCCCGCCCATGGCTGGCATCTCCCACTCGGGTAAACGAGGGGCCCAAATCCCCCAGGGGTCTGTGGGGAGGAAATGCTCCCAGACTGGAAGAGCTCTTCCTAATTGAATGAGGGGACGCTGGGGAACTCCGATGGGGATTGCAGTCATTCGATAAAGGAAGCGCCAGAGAAATCAGTGCTGGGAGAGCGCTGCCACCGCCGTGGAGATGGGAAATGAGACTGTGACGGAGCAGAAAGCCCTTCGATTGGAAGGGAGCGCGACATAGAATTAGCAGCGCGGTGGGCTGCTTCGTCTGAAAGAAGAGCTGCTCATTTCCCCTAATAAGCACACGACGCTCTTCAGACGCCTTCATTGCACACGATTAAGGAACAAAACAGGAGACTCCTTCCTTAGCAAAGGGTTCCAACCTCCCAGAGCATCTCAGCCTGCACAGATAGGAGGGAGCCTGGGAAAGTGGCTTGCCCAAAGCTAATGGCTTGTTGCCTTTGGTGCACCTTTGGGGTTCTTGCCCCTTGCACCCAGGCCTGAATTCTCTGCTATCCGTCTGACACCAGAATGGCAGGGGAGGAGCCATGGAGATCAGCCCCCCTCCCTCCTTAGCCAAGGTGTTTGTGGGGGCTGGGGGAGGTTCCCCAGCTTCCCCCCCCCCCATTTCTCAAGGGCACCTAATGAGCTCCTGCTCTTCTAATCTCCCTGGGGCTCCTCCGTCACTCGCTCACTCTCCAGCACTGTCTACACCACTGAGCCCCATTGAGCTGGCAGAGGCAAACAATCAGCCCTCACTCACCCCGGCCTCCAGGGAAGCTCCAAGTTTCTCTACCAACAGGCCTCCCTTCTTGCCCACCCCAGGCACTAACGGAGCCTGGACAGCTCCGGACCAGCCTCTCAGTCCCTCCTGTCAAATGGAGGGCCCCAGTGGATGCTCCCTTCAGGATTATTTCTAAGGCCCTTCACAGTTCTAGCTCTGTGCTCATCCCCATCCCCTAAAGAAGCTCCAGGATCATCCCCGAGGGCTGGAAAAGGCCGGCCCCAGGCCTTGTTTCCTAGCATAGCCTGAGCCCACAATAGCCAAGTTGGGACCCAGATCCTCGCCCCCAGGTTCGAACGCACTCTAGCCAGGCGGAGTGCTCCATCGGGACGGGGAACCCATTGGGAATCCCACGTCAGGCCCGGGAGTGGGTTCCTGGATAGTGGAGGGGCTGGTGTGCCAGTCCGCCTGGCCGCCTTGTCTTCGGGTCCCAACAGAGGGAGACAAGGGGGCGGGGCTCCCAGCCAGCCCCTTCCCAAGAGGCCTGCGTGTCTTGGGAGGACCAAGGGAGGGGCTGGAGAGCTGTCTCGGCCCCCTCGTTGCTCATCATGCGGGCCAGCTGCAAAGCCGCCCCTCAGGGGCTGAAGGCATGGAGGTGGAGGTGGAGAAGCCGGCAGCGATCCAGCTTAGGGGCGGGTCTGTGGTGCCCAGAAGAGCCGGTGGCTCCACGTTGAGCCGCACAGCCCCAGTCTGGGTGCTGGAGGGAAAGGAGGAGGCTCCCCGGCGCCAGGCGCCCCATCACCAGCCCGGCCAGCGCTCCCAGGCCTGGCTCTGGGCCTCGGCCTCTGGTAGCACGGCAGGGAGGGGGCGTCGCTGGACCCATGGCGGCCCTTGGCGCCATCAGCTTCTTTCTAACTGGCTGCTGACTTGGGAGCCTGAAGGCCTTCCCGGGGCTGGGGGTGCGAGCAGCACTGGCTCGGGCCACCTAAGTTCAGGGAACCCTGGCTGGCGGCTGCCCTGGGCCCCGCCCGGCTGAGGCCTGCCCCCCCCCCCACTCCGAAAGGACGGCCCAGCCGGTCCACCAGGAGGAGGCGGCGCGGAAGAGCAGCCCTGGGCAGCCCCTCGCTCGCTCACGCGGTCTGGCCTTGGGAGGAGGTGCTGGGCTGGGGAGGCGTCCAGAGCGCCCCCCCCCGGCCGGCAGGAGCACCCTTTAAGGCGGGGGCTGCCTTGCAGGTATCCGGGATCCTCCGGAGCTTCCAACGAGGCTGCTCCCTTCGACAAGAAGCGGAGCCGCAGGCCAGGGCTCTCTGGGGCTGTGCCCGGCGCCCGGGCCAGCTTGGCTCGCGGCTCTCCACGACTCCTGCTCACTCGGGTTCAGGGCGCCCTTCCGGCCCAGACCCGGACATCCCCACGACCAGAGGCCAGTGGCAGCCTGCAGAGAGGGAGGCAGCTCGGCGGGGAATCGCCCAGCGTCCTCCGGGGCGGAGCTCCATTGCCAAAAGCGCCCCCTCGGCCGCGCGGCTCTTCGGGGGGCCTCCCGAAGGCTCTGCAGCAGCCTGGAGATCCTTCACGCCAGAGCAGGCGGCCCCAGCGGGGCTCTGGCCAGGCGCTGTCCGAGGTGCTGAGGGTGTGCGCATGCGCCCTGCCCTCGGGCCGCCCAGGAAACCTAACTAGGAGCGGTGGGTGGGGCAGGGCTGCGGCGGGAGGGAGGCTGCTGGACGGAAGCCCGCTGTGGTTTAGCTGATCTGCTCGTCCCTGGCGCGGGGCTCAGTGAAAAGGGAAAGCAAAGCCGGAGCTCCCGGTCTGTCTCTTCCCTGCGCCTTTCCGCCTCATTGGCACGCCTCAGAGTCGGAGCTAGGCGGGCCTTTGGCTCTTCCAGTGGCCGGCAGAGGCCCTTTTCTGGCCGGGTGACCCCATGGGGGGAGGGGAGCCTCAGCACAGACCCTGGAGTGGTTCGCCACTTTCTCTGCAGCTCATTTTTCAAAAGAGGAGCCTGAGGCAAACAGGGCCTGAGCCCAGATTGGAACTCGGGAGGATGACTGCCCCGCAGAGGCACCGTGGCACCCCTCGCTGCCCAGCTAGCAGTTAGACCAAGATTTGCACCCATTTGATCCTCACCGGCCACGCCCGAGAGCGGCTCTGATTGTTCTTATTTACAGATGGAGCAGCCCAGGCTGAGACAGGTTCAATGACTTGCTCAGGCTCGTGTGTGCAGCTAGGAGTTGTCTGAGGCAGGATTTGAACTCAGGTCTTCCTGCCTCCAGGGCTCCACCCAGGGTATCAGCAAGCCTTTGAGTTGGGGTCTGTTTTGCCTTTGGGGGTAGGAAATGATGGGGTTCAAGGTCTGCGAGGGCACCGGCCCGTCTCCTGCCCCCTTCCTTGTCTTTTCCTTTCAGGAGGATCTCCAACACTTGGCTCAGCACCGGCTGGTTCACCATGACCATCGCACTGGAGCTCTGCGAGCGGATCAATGTCTACGGCATGGTGCCCCCCGACTTCTGCAGGTAGGTAGGCAGCCAGGCGGGGGCCATTCAGGGGCCTTCAGCCACCAGCCCCACCGGATCCTGAAGCCATTAATGAGCCCCCAAGGCCCCAGGCTTTACTGTGGGGTAGAGAAGGGGAGGCCTTGGGCCACCCATCTCGGGGGTCCCACTGCTCCCCCAAATCCTCATCAGGCAGAATGGGCCACCAGGCCAGAGCAGCCTCTTCCTTTTCTTCTCCTGACCCTCAGAGAGGCTCCCCGGCCGCCCCTCACCTTCATTCCAGTTGAGTGGTTTATGGGAAAGGAAGCTGCCTCTGCCCTCCCCCCCAAGGGGCACCCAGAGAGCCCTCGGGGCAGCTGAGGGGAGGAAGCTGCTCCTTTAGAGCATCAGCAGTCTAGATTTCAAACGTTTCCATGGTAACCCTCTGCCTGCATCCAGGGCTGTGAAAGTCCCCCATGGCCGGGGCATCAGCAGTCAGACAGACACACAGAGGCTCCCCCACCCTCCTGAGGAGCCCCTCCTGGGGTGGAGCAGCACCGGGAGGGGGGGACGAGGCCTCGGAGCAGGGGTGGCTGAGCGCCGAGCACCATGGCACAGTCACGTGGAGCCCTCGGTCTGCAGATCGTTCTGGGCATTGGTCAGGTGCGGCTTCTCATTTAGAAGTGGCCTCCGACGGGCCGTTGGCTGCCCATCTGTTTAACGGCGCGTGTGGCTGCCCATTAGGTGCTGCGATGCTCTGGCGCCCCTGCATGTTCCCACATCTCTCATCAGAAGCCAAAGAATTGTCCACACTGAGCCGGCTCTTCAAGGGAGCCGGGAGCATTCCCCCTTCGGAGGCCGGCTGGCCTCTCCTTTCTGAGGAAGCGGCCCCCTCAGCCCCCCAGGAAACCCATCAGGGCAGTGGGCAGAGAGCCAGGCCTGGAGTCAGGAAGACTCGAGTTCAAAGGCAGCCCCAGACGCTGTTTAGCTGTGTGACCCTGGACGCATCGTTTGGCCTTTGTCTGCCTCATTTCCCCATCTGGAAAATGGGGATAGTCATAGCAGCGACCTCCCAGGGCTGTAAAGGAGATGATGCAGTTAAAGCCTTTGGCCAACCATGAGGTGATACATCAGCCTAAGCTATTACCAGTCTCTGCCCAGACGCTGGAGTCCAAAGAAAGGATTTAACGGGAGCCTGGTGCCTTCTGACTGGTTTTTGGCAGCTCTGGGGTGTCTCCCCCAATGGGGAGAGATTCTGCAACCCCCCAGCCCCAAAGAGACCCAGGCAAGTCGGAGAGCAGGGAGGTGACTTGGAAGTTGTCTCATTCGACCCCCCACATTTCACAGATGAGGAAATGCAGCCCCACAGAAGGGAGAGGGCTGGGAGGTCCACTGAGCCAAGGGTGCACTGCAGAGGCCTCAGGAGCCTGGGCCAAAGGAGGAGGCCAGGCCTGGACTCTAGAGCCTAGGGGTCAGAGCCTCCCAGCCCTCTGTCCACCCACGCTGCCGGTTTACGTCTGGGCGCCACACTAGGGAAGGCCTGGGTGAGCTGGGATGCACCAGGGCCACCTTCAGAGCCTCAGGGACCTGAAGAGATTTAGCCCACCAAGAGAAGTCTTGCAGGTGGCCCACAGCGTCTGCCACCCTCAGAATGGCCACAAAGAAGTGGAGCAGCCGACCTCGGAGTCAGTCCCAAATAAGGAAGTTGTGCAGCAGCAAGTTGCCCCCCAGCAATCAGCACCACCCAAAAGGCAGATGGGCTCCCTCACCCTAACATGGCCTTCCCTCCCCATCAATCTGGATGGCTGCGGAGACAGGCAGGGGGTGGGCAGGGGGACTGGTGCTCAAGCCCTGCAATGGTCCAGACAGACTCTGAACCCCAGAGAGCTGGAGGACCTTGAGTAAGTCCCTTACCTTCTGCCTTCCTCAGTTTCTTCATCTATAAAACCGGTATAGTCACAGTTCCTTGCCTTGCAGGAGCTTGTGAGGACCAAACGAGATAAGATGTACAGAGCGCTTGGTGCACTTCCTCTGGCACATAGTAGGCATTTAATAGGTGCTTGTTTCCTTCCTCCTTTTCTCCCTTTGTTCCCTATTTCCTCCCTTCCTCCCCTGCCTCCATAGTTCAGGACCTGAGGATGCCTCCAAGGTTCTGGGGTAGCCCCAGGGGATGGGGCTCATCTCCCTAAACCAGCGTGGGGATGGGGGTAGTCTACAGGAGCCCTGCAGCCCCCCCCAACTTAAGCATCTTCCATGCCCGGGCCTCGGCTCCCCACTCCTTCGTCCAGGCCCACACACGTCTCCGTGCAAAGGGGAAGCCGGCATACCTGGCGCAGGCAGAAGAGCGCCAAGTCCCAACCCCCCAGCTCTGGGCAGGACGCCAGGCTACCGTGACCAATCCAACGCTGGCTTCTCCCTGTCCATGGCTATCTCTCCTTGAGGCTGCTCGAAGACGGGGTCAGGTAGAGGCTTGTGACTCCCAGGTGGACCAACCCAGGACGCTGCGGCCGGGAGGAGCCAAGCAGAGCCTGCCCTGGAGCCCACGCCTTCCGGCCCCAAAGCCAGGACCCTCTCGGCCACCCCCGGCCACGGCCGGACTAGAAAGGGGCAGACACGGGGCAGGGAAACAGGGTGTCCCTGAGACCCGCAGCTGAGGGGTCGCGGCATTCACTGCCCGAACTGGGGCAGAATGAGGGCAGCCGGGCAGCCCCGCCGGGCATTTTCCTGACCAGCCTCTCAGGGAAGACATAAGGAGGCTCCTGAACCAGAGCACGGCATGCGCGGCGTGTGGCACCAGAGCGGGCCGGCCTGCAGCGTCCTCCAGGGGCAGAGTCAGACGCCGCTCCTGCCATCCTTCCTTTCCCTGGGGGAAACTGAGGTGAGCTCGGGCAGGGCGAACTCCTGGGGGGGCCCAGGTGTCCAGCTCCAACGCTCATGCCTGCGCTTGTCTCCGGGGCCGTTGGCGCATGCACAGGCCGCCGCTAAAGTTGGCGACGTCCCTCCGCCCCCGCCGGGGCTGCCTGTCTCCCCAGGAAGTTCTAGGGGACTCAGAGAAGCAGAGTAGAGGCCCGTCATTCGGCCCATGAGCAAGGAGGGGGTCCAGAGCACCTCTGAAACCCGACTGGGGCGAAGGAGCCGCCCGAGCCTCTGCTTCCTGCCCCAGCCTGTCCCCAGGAGCGCCTCCCTTCCCTTCTCCTCTGCCAAAGGGTCTCCTGGCCTTGGGGCCGGTGGGCGCAGGGGAGCCCTTGGGGCTGTGCCAGAACCACCAAGACTGAGCTGACCCGCCACGCAGGCTTCAGAGCTAGAAGGACTCAAAGCCGTCTCTCCCAGCCTCCGCGCCTTACGGAGAAGGAGAGCGAAGCCAGCCACGGACCCAGAGGGACACGGGGAGTAACGCCACCATCGGAACTCAGGCCCGGCTCCCCTGCCACTGGGCCCTGTGGCCTCCCGGCAGAGAAGCTCTCGCAGTCCTTCTGGAATCACCTGGTCTGATGGACGTGACATCCAGGGCTGTCTAGTCCGGCTCTACCACAGCAGCCTCTCAAATCCAGACGAGCCCTTCTGAGCACGCGGCCTCCATCTGGTCGGCATTCTGTGGAAGCCGGGGTCGTCCCGGGGGAAGATTCGCACCTGGGGCCGGAGCTTACAGCTCCGGCAGGAAGGGGTGCAGACTCGCTAAATCCAGGGCGACGTCAGACACGGAAGTACCTTGGCCGGCCCCGAGAGGGCTGGCTGGACATTGTGGGGCTGTGCAGGAGTCCGAGTCTGGACACTGAGCGGAGGCGGAAGGGCAGGAAGGGCTGAGGTCTCCCTGGGGGTGGGAGGGGACGCTGTCCAGCAGGCCAGCAGAGCGGTTTCCCGGAGGAGGCCATGGCGGCTCCGGCCTCCTTCTGCCCGTTCTCAGCGGCCCTCGGGACAGGCTGCCCCCGTCAGTCCCGCGCCATTCGCACAAGCGTCTGTCCCCAGCCCGCTTCCTACAGCGTGTCCTGAGCTCTGATGACCCGGTTAGAAGCAGCGAGCCTCTGGCTCCCCCCGACCATCTGCTGGCGCAGCTCGGCCTCGGCTCGCACCCCAAACACGGCTTTTGGACTCACCGTCGACGCAGGGTGTGTCCGACAAGTTTCTGCTAAGGCCGTCCATCCGCCAGGACTTCGTGCAAGCCTACTATGTGCAAAGGAAAAAGAAGGGCCAGCCTCATGGGGGACGACATGCAAACGGAGATCCGCGTAGGCTGAGCTGGAGGTCGCCAGTAGAGATGGGCGGAGATGTAAGAAGGCAGGAAAGATCATGGCGGAGGCAGCGGCTCATAAAGGCTTCCAATGCCAAACAGGACTTGGAGGAGGAAGCTCTGGGGCGGGGCGGGGAGGGGAGGGGACGCCCAGGGCAGTTCTGCACTTCAGGAAAGCCCTTTGGATAGCGGGTGGGAAGAGACTGCGGTCCCGCCATGAGGTAAGACGGGCAGCACCAGAGGAGGGGTTTGAGGGAGAGACGCTGTCAGAGTAAGAGCAGCACGTCTGGGCTACAGATTGGATACGGTGGGGGGAGAGTGAGGACGTGAGGCTGCCCAGCGGTGTGGCCACAGGGCAGGGGACCCCGGAGGGGGCACGTCTGTCGTGTCGGTGGCTTTCTCCAGTGCCATCCCTCGGGCTCTGTTCCTGGTGCGTCTTTCCTCGGGTAGAGACTGTGCTGGGTTTCCCCTCTTCTTGTCCCGAAAGTCTGGCCAGCCAGCCTTCGGGCACGTGGGCAAATGCCTGGGAATCAAATGTCTGAATCCATGGTGTCCGGCTGGGGTCGCGGAGCTTTGCTGCACCGTAAGGAATCCCGAGAATCACCGAAGACCACCATCATGTGGCCGCAGAATTGTAGGGCACCGAAGGGCCAGATGCAGCCCTAAGGACAGGCTTTCCTCTCCCTTTTGTCCCCAGGGACATGGCAGACCACCACGAGTGTCAGGCTTTAATGATATGTTCATTCAGTGGGTAGGATCTATTTTCTTGCTCGTTCTTCCTTTCCTTTTTTCTAAGGAACAGCTCTCGGGCCGGGAGATGGGGAGGGTCAGATACGTATTTAGGGGGTGTAAGAGCAAAAGTGGGGCTGTCTGTGTGACATGCGTTTGTCAGAAGGTTTCCGTATTGCTGCTAACTTTGGTTAAACTGAATTTCCCCCTTTTCACTCTTTGTCACAAAGGACAGCTTTCAGAGAAAGGAGGAAAAAACCCTGTTGGGAACTGTAGGTGACTCGAAAACCAAAACATCAATAGAAAAAAGCAGTTTAAATCAGTGATGAAATGTCAGCTCTTTGAGTTCCTCCAGAAACGTTATGGGGCTTCCCAGTAAAAGTGAACACGCTAACCTGACTCTTTCTTTTAAAAACAGACTCTATTGCCAGGCTACCTCGGCCTCTCTCCACCCCCCAGAAGGCACCCCTGACAAAAAGACGTCCACATGACATATAAAGTAGGTCTTTCACGTCTCTACCGATCAGTGCTTTCTCGAGAGGTGGACAGTTCAGTCACGCGCCAAACTAAACTCTGCTGCTGCAGACAATGTTCTCCGGCTCCCACTCATTTCACTCTTCCTGATGGTGTGTGTCTTTCCCAGCTTTTTAATGGACCTGCTCATTGTTTCTCCCAGGGCAGTAGAATTCCATCACCATCACATGCCGCAGCTTGTTCAGCCATTCCCCAGCTGGTGGACATCCTCGCGATGTCCAGTTGAGGCTCCATCTTTCCTGGAGAACACTTGCTACTCTGCTGGGAATGCCTGTTCAACAATGCAGCCTGGATGCCAAGCGAGAATGAAGAATGCTGTGATGATACATGACAAAAAAGCAATCTCTCTTCTGGCAGGAACTGAAAGCAGAAGGAGAAGCCTGCAAAAGCCTATTGTTGTCAGGGGGGTCTCCCCACCTTCAGCCTCTGCCCCCAGGAATCTTCCATTGCTTCTCTAAAAGCCATTTGTGCAATGTCGATTCCTTCTGAGCCAAGTGAGCAGCTCTGGGGTGGAGTGTGCTGAGGGCACTTAGAGTAGTCCCAGGTCTGGCAGGTAAAATCCCTGGAGAGTTTCCGGTGCCTTCACACACGGTCCATGCAGAAGCTGTTGCCAAGTCTATCTGCTACTCGTGCTCTTGTGGGGTGGGGGTGGTACAGGGACAGCTGTCAGAATGCAGCTGGTGCAGGCAAGTCACATGAGAGGAAGAGCAGGGAACCCTTAGTATAAATGAAAGGCCTACCAGCCATGGGGGTCCTCATAGAATTAGAGAACCCCAGCGGTCGCATAGCCCTGCATATGACCAGGAAGGATCCCCAAGCACAGAAAGGCATTGGCCAAATCAGAATTGAATTGAAAGGAATCTCCAAATGTGTGCTCATCCAGCCTTGGCTCCCTCCATGAGGGAGAACCTAGCACCCTCCAAGGTGGGCCATTCAAATGAGGTGATATGCTGTGAGGTGGTCCAGACTCTCACAGGGGATGGGGTCTTAGAGGTGGGATGGTGTCATTGGAATGATGAATGGGACACAGCTTTCTATTCAACCCACAGCACAGGCTTCACAGGATAAATTGCTCTGTCTTGGCTGAGGCTTGGCTTTATTTTATACCCTCATGATCACACGTCTACTTGGCACACAGTTTCATTCTCAACATACATGTTTCCATAGAACTAACAACAGACATGAAGCCTAAGGAGATAGTCAACAAAACATTGTTGCCAAGTGCAAGGTCAAAGGGTAAAGTCAACATGACCCAGATATTGTTTGGGGAATTCAGAGCACAGATTTGTCAGAAGTGTTTATGCCTAGAAAAGAGGGTCCTATCTAAGTGGGTACATAAGAATCCTTAGGTTTAACTTTGTAAGTGGACTCTCCTGGTAATATCCTGGGGGGAACAGAGTGGGACATCTGTATTAACCCTGCAAGCATGTTGCTCTCATATATTTTTCCTGGGGCTAATTAAGAATAATAATCATAGCAATTCCAATAATAAGGAGATGTTAATAAGGAAAGTCACTTAGCGGGGGTTTCAATGAGTGTTTCCATCCTTCCTGGGGGTTCTTTGCAGTCCCCGGTTTCCACATGTGACTGTGTCAAACAATGTGGTCTTTGGTGGCTCCCAACAGTGACACTGTAATCCAGGGGTCCCCAAACTATGACCCACAGGCCACATTCAGCCCCTTGAGGACATTTATCCAGCCCCCACTGCATTTCCAGAAGGGGCTCCTCTTTCATTGGTGGTCAGTGAGAGGAGCACTGTATGTGGCAGCACCACAAAGTGTGGCTTCGATCCTGTACAGCACTACTTCTGGTGATGTAATCCTTTGTGTGGAACAAAATCCTTGTTCTGAGAGTAACTGAAGGAGAACGAGGCGTCTCACAAGGGATTCTGTGGCTGCACAATGGAAGACATCAGCATGGTGAGCGGTGATCTGGGGGAGGGGATTCCACACTGTGTCTACTGCTGCCCAGTATAGTGGTGGCAGTGATGGGCTTGTGCAAGGTGTGACAGGCCCATCCCAGCCAGCACTGCAGCCTCCACTATCCCAGACAGCGGAGTACAGATTTGTTCATAGTTTTTTTTATAGTCCAGCCCTCCAAACAGTCTGAGGGACAGTGAACTGACCCCCTGTGTACAAAGTTTGGGGACCCCTGCTCTAATCAATGAGCATTTTCAGCTTATATCTGCCTCTCTGGACCTTCCTGTCACTGTTCCTAAATCTACCTTTAAGGAAACATTACAATGTAAGCCCTTGAGGGTGAGACCTGGTTGTGTCTTTCTGCATATGCTAGACACTTGGCTCAGGGCTGAGGCATCTAATAAACACTTCATTAGTGTTTACTAATTAAATGACTTAAAGGGACAGCTAGAATCCACCCATGGGCTATTTTTGAGAAGACTTATCATGACCTGGCTGAGGAACCAGGCTAGAAAAAGTTCATTATGTGATAGAGACGTGAAGAGAGAGAGGTTTTGCAGAACTTGCAAGAACCAGGGCTGGAGACCCAGCTCTAGCTGTCAGTCAAGGCAAGATTCCAACAGAGTGTTCCCAGGAGTGGCAGTTGGAGGTTTTGCTGGCAGACACTGAGAAGAGAAACTTGGCTTTTGGACTTGGTCTCTGTCTCTCGGACTCTGGGTAGTTGAAGCTGATAAGAAAAAGAAACTTGGCTTTTGAGTTGGTGGTCTATTTGAGAGTTGAGCTGGCCAAGAGAAACTTAGAGACTTAGAACTTTGTTTTTCTCTGGGATTGAAGCTGAGAAAGGAGACAAGCCAGGCTGAAGAAGAGACTTTTCTTGGTGAAGAAGAAAGAAGATTCAAACACTTGTCCTCCATCTCCCTAACTGTCTTAGAGTCACAGTTTGTGACTGGAATACTCCCTCAAACCTTCCTAAATTTATCCCCATGGTTTAGGGAAATCCTCATCCCTCTTACCTCAGTTTCCCATTCTGTTATCCCAACAAACCCCTTGACTTGAAAAAGGAAAGGAAAAGAATATCTTTATAGTTTATTCAAGTGGGGAGGAAAGGAGCCAAAGGCTTCAAGAAGAACTGGGTGGAGAGGGTTGGTTAAGGGAGGAAGTGAGGGAGGAAGGAGGTTAGGAAATAGATTGATCCATCAGGTATCAGTAGGGATCAGAAGGCAAACCCCAGAGTAAACCCCAGAGCAGTGTCCCCTGTGAACCAACATCCCTGTGTGGCATCCCTCAGCATTTCTCATTCCTACCTCCATTACCAACAAGCAGCCTCAGGTTCCTATAGCAGCCCTCTCTAGTCACAAGCCAGAGAACAACAGTTTCCCCTCAGTTTATAATCTCTATATCAAGCAGTAATAAGTTTCCTCAGTTTACTTCTCTATTTCAACAAGTAATAGTTTCCAATCAGTTTACTATTCTATTTCAATTAGTTGTTGCTTAGTCATTTTTCAGTCATCTCTGACTCTTGGTGACTTCATTTGGAGTTTTCTTGACAGAGATACTGGAGTAGTTTGTTCGTTTCTTCTCCAGCTCATATTTACAGATGAGGAATTGAGGCCAACAGAGACAAAGCTAAGTGCCTGAGGCTGGATTTGATGACTCTTCCTGACTTCCGGTCCAGCCCTCTATTTAATGCACCACCTAGCAGCCCCCAAAATAAGATAAGATAGGAGCAGCTAGGTGGCACTTAGCTTGGAATTTGGAAAACCAGAGTTCAAATGCAATCTCATTCTCCTCTGTTTGCCTCAGTTTCTGCTTTAGTAAAATGAGGATAATAATATCACCTACTCTGTGAGGATTAGATGAGATTATCATTGTAGAATGTAGTACCTGGGATATAGTGAGTACTCTATGAATGTTAGCCAATAGGAGTAGAAGAAGGAAAGACAGAGTGTCATCAGATGGTGACTGCTCTGCACCACACCAATATGCTTCTCATGAGAGTATCCAAGCCCAACAGAGAAGGGAGGGTTAGTTGGGAGAAAGCACAGCAGAATCTGGGCAGAACTCTTGCATTCATGTTTTCAGGAACTGCCTGGCTGGAGTGTTGAGTCAGTCATCTGACCAGCTTTTAAGTGCCTCCCATGAGCCAGGAACAGCGCTAAATACTAGAGGCAGAGCAAGAACAATTCAGATGGTCCCTGATTTTAAGGGGATTACATTCTAATGCATCTGATCATGACTTTCAGGTAGTCTAATAATTCTTAAATTATCTCTCCTGGATCTATTTTCCAAGTCATTTTTTTCAATGAGAAATGTCATATTTTCTATTTTTTTCATTCTTTTGATTTACTTTATTGTTTCTTGATGTCTCATGAAGTCATTAGCTTCTATTTACCCAATTCTAATTTTTAAAGACTGAATTTCTTCCATGACTTTTTGATCTTTCTTTTCCATTTAGTCCATTCTACTTTTCGTGGAACTCTTTTCTTCATTGGATTTTGTGCCTCTTTTTCCAGTTGATCAAATTTGCTTTTTAAACTGCTATTTTCTTTTTGCATTACTTTCATTTCTTTTCCTTATTTTTCCTCAACCTGTCTTATTTGATTGTTGAATTCTTTTTGAGTTCTTCCAGTACTTGAGCCCAATTTCCATTTTTTTTCTTTGAAGATTTTCATGTGGTTGTTTGGATCTCTCCATCCCCTGTTGATTTTGTGTTTTGCTCTTTGTTGTCATAGAAATTGTTCAGGATTAAGAATTTCTTTTGCTGTTTGCTCGTTTTCCCAGTCTTTTTTTTTTTGCCTCTAGACTGGGAATTCTGAAAAATGCTGATTCTGTCTCCTCTGCTTCTGGTTTGCAGGTTCTGCACCGTGAGCTATTTTGCCCCTGGGCTAGGTCTTTTATCTCAGCAGGGCAGGCTTGAAAGGGCCAAGAGCTATGGACTTCCAGACATCACTGGAAGGCTGGTGCCAGGACCTGGGACTTCAAGGGGTGGGTCTGAGGTGCTCTTTTATTGGTGTAGTCTGCATCCTGGAGTCCCAAAGGTGGCCTGTGCCCAGGCTAGGAACCTGGTGTGGTGGTGATGGGGGAAGGGTTGGTCAGCACTCCCCTGTGTACAGTTTTGCTTCTAGTTCCCCCTTGACCTGAAAAAATCAACTCTCTCTGCCTACCTTTCATGTTGTGTTCACCAGAAGAGCCCTCTCACTCCATCTTGATGTTGGTGTTTGACTCCTGTCATTTTGAGGTTCTTTTTAAAGATTGGTTTGGAAGGAGTTGGAGAGGTTTCAACTTTTGCTGCTACTAAGCCGCCATCTTGGCTCCTCCTCCTTTAATGCATCTTAGAGCACAATGATGTGAAAATTCCCTCCAGGAATGCGGGTCTGACATGTAAAACCCAGTGGAATTGCTCATTGGTTATGGGAGGGGGGTGGGAGAAGGGGAGGGAAAGAACATGAATCATGGAACCATGGAAACATATTCTAAATTAATTTAATGAAAATTTTCAAATAAAAAAAGGAATGCTAGTCAGAAGCCAACCCTCCCCTCACATCTTGGGTGATTCTGGTTCAGATCCTCCAGTGATTCTTCCTCTGGGCTCTATCAAGTAAGTTGAACTTGTCACCCTAGATTTCTTACCATTCATTCTGACGCCTGTCAGGCCCTCCTGCTTTTCTAGTTGGGGGGTTTCGATGGTGTCATTTCTGCCACTTCCCCTGTTGACAGAAATTTTAAATCACGACTGCATGGGGGCATCCTCGTCAGAGCCTGAGAACTGGCCAAAGGAAGTTGTAACAGCACTAACTTCCTCCTCCATGGGTAGTGAGTGCTAATGGTCAAGAGGACTGGCTCCCTTTCCTCTATGGTGATATGCTGGGACCTCTGCCTGTACGGCACGTATGCCTTATCTCCATTGGCTAAACCATAGCTTTAACTCTTTGGAGACTGCGGCCATCAGCCGTGACTTGAAGCTACGTGGCATACCTTGAAGAAGGTCGATTCAAAGGATGAGCATCTGTCCAGCAGGCCGAGGGAAGGAAGCAAAGGGTGCCTCACTCTTTTACTCCCTTTACACTATCAAATACTCTTCTTTTACAAATAAAGAAACTGAGGCCCAGGGAAGGCCAAAAAGCCAAAATGTGCCCCATTTGGGGTCTGGCTCGAGATCCTCAAATTACAGGGCTGACTCTCAAGTTCTGCCCTTCCCCGCGTTTTCCTGGCCCGTGACTGGAGACTTGAAATGGGCCAGGATCAAGGGCTCCGTGGCAGTCTGCGGTCTCGTATGGCTGTGGCTGTCCGTGTCCCACCACCCCCTTGGAGTCCCTTCGCGGAGAGCTGCCCCGCTTCCGTTTAGCAGGCACAGAATCTCTCCGCATGCTTACTGCTTCAGTGTCTGATGGGGCAGCTGGTAGCACTTGGTCTACCGGGGGGAGCCTCCTTCTTGCAGCCAGCACAGCCTCTTACTGTGGGTGCCTTTTCTCCTCCCCACAGGGACCCCGGGCACCCTTCGGTGCCTTACCACTACTACGAGCCTTCGGGGCCGGACGAATGCACGATGTACATCTCCCACGAGCGGGGCCGGAAGGGCAGCCACCACCGCTTCATCACGGAGAAGCGAGTCTTTGAGAGCTGGGCCCGGGCGTTCAACATCCACTTCTTTCAGCCGCACTGGAAGCCAGAGTCGCTCGCCACCCGCCGCCCAGAGACCAAGCCCGCCTTCTGAAGGGAGCCGCCGCCTCCGGGCTCCTGGCCAGGGAGAACGGGAGGGTCCCGGTCCTGGGGATGGGGAGGGCCCGGTTGCAGCCCTCCAGGACGGCACAGCACCTGCTTTTCCTTTTCACACCAATGTAGCCGACGGGTCCGGCCGAAGGGGCACCGTCCCCTCCCGGCAGACCAGGCCGCCGCTGCTGAAAAGTCCGCTTCTCTTTGGCCTGCCTTCAGAGCCAGGCAGAGCCGGGAGGACGGGGCCGCCATCCCCCCACAGTCGCTCCTGAAGGGGACGTGGCCCGTGTCTCAGCTGCCGTCGCCCTCCCGCCGCCACCTCTCCGGACCCCTGTGGGCAGCCTCGGCCATCGCCGTGGCTCTTCAGTCGCCCCTTGCCACGCCTTTCTCCGTGCGAATCGACAGGACGGACCTAGCGGGGAGTCTCAGCGACACTCGAGGCCTTGCTGGCCTCTGCGCTCCCGCCTGCGGTTTTCTTTCTCGCGGTCCTGTCTGTCTCTAATGAAAATTGCTGATGGCTCGGGGAGGCCTCCCTCCCCGGCGATGGTGGCTGTGTGTTTCTTTTTGTCTTTTCCATTCCAGAACTAGGCTGCGCGCACCTGAGCGTGGGGAAGGGTCTCTGGGGACGCGGGGCCACTCAAGCCACAGGTCCCCTGCACGACGCGGCCTTTCACAGCAAGAGCCCCGGCCCCTTGGGGGGAAGAATCGATGGGAGCGCCGCCAGCCTCAAACCCAAGCGTAGTCGTCCCTAAAGAAACGGCCCCCAGAGAGACGAGACGAGCGTAATACTAAGTTCCCATCGTAAGAAAGTCAGCACGTTCTTGAGGCGATGGCATGACTACTGACAGGCCAGAGTTTCTCTGGCAATCTGCTATTCTCTGTAGCCTCCTAGGCTTCCCTCCCTGCTCCCTAGAGCCCTGTGGGTGAACCTATGGCACATGTGCCAGAGCATGCCAGAGGACGCTGCTTCCCTCCCCCTCTCCATGAGTGCCACATGACCTGCCCCTCTGACCAGCAGCCAGTGGGAGTGCTTCCTCCCTCCCCTGTCTGGGGTAAGGTGGGGGGTGGGGCTCACATGTGGTCTGATGTGCAGTTTGGGCATTCCGTCTCTAAAAGGTTCGCCATCACTGCTCCAGAGCCTCCCTTTTCCTGACTAGCGGCAGGTTGTTTCTCAGATGCCCCCCACTGGATCTGATCCATCCATAGAGCAAGTGCATTTACTACCCTGGTGCTCGCAGCCTACACCAGCAAGAAAACATCTCAACCAGCCTCCGGGCAGCCTGGACAGGAGGTGGGCCAAGGAGGTCCCCTGGGCCACTGCAAACCTCCTTAGATGCAGTCAAAGTCATTTCCAGGCATCAGAGGGTCCCCAAAAGGAAAAGGAAAAGAGGAACAGATGTCAGCAGGGCCTCCACCCAAAGGCTCCGAATGTCCAGAGGACCCCCTGGCTTCTCAGGAAGGTGGATCTCAGGCCCACCCTGTCACTCTTCTCCCCCTCCCCCACCAAGATGGAAGTTCAATTCTTCCCGGTATACCACAGCCAGTTTGTCAATCCTGTGAAATATAAACGGCCCCATCCCAGCCCCAGGAGAGCAAAGGGGCCCCTCATGACTGGCGCTGCGGCCATTCAGAGCTTGGCCCATTGCTGGGGACCCCCACTGCCTCCTGGTGGGTCCCCATTTACTGGGACGACAGAACCGCCTGCCCGTCTCCTAGGAGCCAAGTAGGAAAGGCTCTACATAAAGACCACTCAAGCTCTGCCGGCCTCTGCCCCCTAGAAGGCTGTACGGATGGCCCAGTGGGTAGCGCCCCAGGCCAGGACCCAGCCGCAGACACTCCCTCTGTCTCCTCAGCCGGAGCCCCAGGATGCCGGGAGGCCCCACGTAGCACCTCGAAGGCTTTTGTCCCGGCAAAGGCCAGCCGACAAGGACTGAGCCGAGTCTCCTCCCCCGCCCTAGCCAGGTGCCGCTGGGTGCTTGCTTGGGGGCCGGAGGGCCCTCCTGGCTGCTCTGGGGCTGATTCCTCTTGGGACACGGAGGAGGGGGCCTCGGGGCTCCTCCCCCACTGGCACTCGCGGCCAGCCGGCCACAGGCAAGCAGTGACGCTGCAAGGTTCGCAGAGCCTTTCCGAAGCCGACTCCGCCCCTCGCTCTGACCACGCCCCCAAGCCCAGGCTGTGGACTTTGGGGTCAGCAGGGCCAGAAGGGGAGGGCCTGGCATAGCCGGGGCTCCTTAGGAGCCGGGCATCAAGGCCTGCTCAGGGGGACCGCCTTGCCCGGGAGGCTCCTCGCCAGCCTGTGGAAGGGTTTGCACTCGGGACTTCCTGCCTCGCCATCCAGAATCGCGCCACATCCAGATCCTGAAAGCCGCCGGGGCCCTCTCAGGTGGTGAGGGGACAGCCCAGGCCTGGCACGAGCGGAGGGCGAGCTGAGCTGGATTGCGGACCCCTCAGGGACCATGCGCCCCACAGCCTGGCGCTGCACCCCCCTTCCCTCCCGGGTTCCTCCCCCACTTCCCTCCCGGGTTCCTCCCCCCCTTCCCTCCCGGGTTCCTCGCCTCTTCCCTCCCGGGTTCCTTCCCTCCCGGGTTCCTCCCCTCTTCCCTCCCGGGTTCCTCCCCCACTTCCCTCCCGGGTTCCTTCCCTCCTGGGTTCTTCCCCCCTTCCCTCCCGGGTTCCTACCCCCTTCCCTCCCGGGTTCCTCCCCCACTTCCCTTCTGGGTTCCTCCCCCCTTCCCTCCAGGGTTCCTCCCCTCCTCCCTCCCGGGTTCCTCGCCTCTTCCCTCCCGGGTTCCTTCCCTCCTGGGTTCCTCGACTCCTCCCTCCCGGGTTCCTCCCCCCTTCCCTCCCGGGTTCCTCCCCCCTTCCCTCCCGGGTTCCTCCCCCCTTCCCTCCCGGGTTCCTCGCCTCCTCCCTCCCGGGTTCCTCCCCCCTTCCCTCCCGGGTTCCTCCCCCCTTCCCTCCCGGGTTCCTCGCCTCCTCCCTCCCGGGTTCCTCCCCCCTTCCCTCCCGGGTTCCTCGCCTCCTCCCTCCCGGGTTCCTCGCCTCCTCCCTCCCGGGTTCCTCCCCCCTTCCCTCCTGGGTTCCTCCCCCCTTCCCTCCCGGGTTCCTCCCCCCTTCCCTCCCGGGTTCCTCGCCTCCTCCCTCCCGGGTTCCTCCCCTCCTCCCTCCCGGGTTCCTCGCCTCTTCCCTCCCGGGTTCCTTCCCTCCTGGGTTCCTCGACTCCTCCCTCCCGGGTTCCTCCCCCCTTCCCTCCCGGGTTCCTCCCCCCTTCCCTCCCGGGTTCCTCCCCCCTTCCCTCCCGGGTTCCTCGCCTCCTCCCTCCCGGGTTCCTCCCCCCTTCCCTCCCGGGTTCCTTCCCTCCCGGGTTCCTCCCCCCTTCCCTCCCGGGTTCCTTCCCTCCCGGGTTCCTCCCCCTGTCCGGAGGGAGCTCGGCCAGGAGGGCGACAGAGCGGGAATCCAAGGAAGGGAATCGGCTGTCTCAAGGAGCCGCCCCAGAAAGGGGACGTCCAAAGAACAGTCCGAAGGCGAGCGGGAGGCTTCCTGCCACGGGTCTGGCCGCACGTCTGGCGCCCCTCCCAGGCTGCTCCCCCGCAGGGCCTCCTCCGGCAGAAGAGCAGAAGAGCAGGAACGTCGGGCACGATGACTATGACGAGCGTTTGCCGAGCGAAGCTCCAATCCAGGCCGCTCCGGAGAACCCGACTAGGCAGGGAAGCTGCTGGCGGTGCAGGTGGAGTTCCCGGCCTCGGGCCAGCTCACCCGACACCCGCCGACGCCGGCTCCTTGTTCCTCTGTGCCTGGAGCAGGGGAGGCCCCGGGAGCTTCTGGGGACCTAAGCCTGTGCCAGGAGCCTGGCAGCCCTAGTCCCCGGGGCTCTTCAGCTCCTCGCACCGATGGGAACCCAGACGAAGGCTTCCGCCATCCATCGGCCGACCAGGGAGCCCCTCGGAAGAGAAGCCCTTCTTTCATTCGGTAAAGAATTAACGGGCCCAAAGCTTGGGCCTGGGCCTCCTGGGCCTCCTGGGCCTCCACAGCCGGCAGGCAGCCCCGGGCCACGGAGGGCTGGGACGGTGCAGGACTGAGTGATCGTCCTGGCCTCTGCCCGGGGCACCAGGTGGGCTCTCCGCCGGCCTCAGGCTCCCATCCAGGTGCCCGTTATCTCAGGGGAGGCGGCGGGTCGCCATGGCCACCCCCATTTCCCGGATGGGGACACTGAGGCTGAGGCAGGCTTGCTGACTCGTCTGGAGCCCCATGAGGGTAGGGTTGGCCCGAGGAGTCTCTGCAGAGCCCCTGCTCGGAGATCCTCTGGCCCAGCTCCTTCCCTCCGTCTGCAGGTGACCCCGAGGCCTCACCGGGTCGGGGACCCCCTCCATGGCTCCCAGGAGCCCCCAAAGCACGGAGGGGGCCGGGCTGAAAGGGCAGCAAAGGGCTCTCCTGCTGGCTTCAGAGAGGGTCCGTGAGGGCTCCTCCTGTCTCCCGGAGGGCAGTCGGTGCCTTCCCTGCTAAACTGGCCCAGGGCCCCCGCTAGCCGCCTCTATGAGGGAGCGTTCGTGAGAGGGACACACCACACACGGAGAGCTCCACACATGCTCGTGCACACACGTGACACACATGTCCTAGACCTACACGCGTGTGGACACCTGGTGGTATAAAAACGAAATTATATCTAGTAATAGAATATTACATTTAATGCGGTTTATTAAGGGTTATTAGAGATCCTGGAACAAAGAAGATCCAAGGGAACAACCACGTGCGCTGGCTGAGCAGCCATTCCGAGTCCCTGCGCTTAGCTTGCTTGCTACATCATTGCAATGGCAGAGAAGAGAAGAGTGCGGGAGGCGGGAGGCGGGAGGCGGGAGGCATTACTGCCAGTTAAATACTAATTGCGATCTCTCCAAGGTGGAGACTCGGGTGAGAGGATAGGGAGTTCTGGGAAATACCAAGGGCTTCTGGGGATTGAAGTCTGGGGTTCAAATCTCCATTTTTACACGCCCCTCCCCCCCATGATTCTATTGGGAGGCCAGTTTCCCCGAAAGGATCACGGAAACATAATCAACTTAAGACCGAGGACGACTGGTCTCTGCTGGGGCTTGTAAACCTACCAGCCTTTAAATTACAGGAATTTGGGGATAAAAGGAAAGAGAACAGACCCATGACTGCCGGGCGCATTGACAAAAGCCAGTTGGGGGCAGCCCCCGTCAGCATAAGAGTGTACATACAGAGCAAATGCACTCAACCCCACACGGTTCAAATGACCACGTCCAAAGTTCACTCTGGATCCTCTGGTGCAGCGTGTGGTCTGTGCAGTCATCTTCATGGTGTCGTCTCCAAACAGTTCCCTTTCTGGACTCGGAGAGGTGGCGTGTTTCTTATCCTAAAATTACTCTCAAAAAGAATTTAAACTTTGCATTTTAGAATAAAAATACACCCCCCCCCCCAAGAGAGTGTTGAAAACCCAGGGATCACTCAGGGATACATGGCTGAGTTATGAGGTATATGAATCAACTGGCAAGAGAAAGAAAAAGCATCAAAAAATCCAAATAAAAGAGAAAAGATAACTTCTGGATGAAATACAGACTATCAAAGTCTTATGTGTAAAAACTCGAAGTAAAGGAAAATAAATCCATAACAGGTCCTTGAATCAGGGCCCAGTTAAATGCTTTTAGCATTTACCCAGTCAGAAGGCAGAACCACAGAAAGTTTGCCATACCATGAAAGACAGAAAAGGGACCAGATTACAGGAGCCAGGTAGGAGCCAAATTTGAGACACGTGGTAGAATGTGGGACAAGGAAGACCTGCCTTTAACACATGTTAAACAGCTGCAACCTTGAACCCCAAACACGTTCAAGTCCTCTTGTCATGGCTCAAAATTTTCATCAACCCCATCAAGATGAGTTGGTCTCTGACCTTGTGCTCGATTGGCACTATGCCGTTTAGCTTTGTGCTTCTTTGGGCCTGTGCAATGGCTCTTTTGTGTATATCTTGTCCTGGAATCAGACAGAATCATTAAGCAAAGTCCCATAAAATTTTCTTTTTAATTTTTTTTTAAAAACCCTCACCTACTATGTATTGGTTCCAAGGCAGACGAATGGTAAGGGCTAGGCAATGGGGGTCAAGTGACTTGCCCAGGGTCACACAGCTAGGAAGTGTCTGAGGCCAGATTTGAACCCAGGACCTCCCATCTCTGGGCCTGACTCTCAATTCACTGAGCTACCCAGCTGGCCCCTCCCATAAAATTTTTTAAACAATCAATGGCATCATTGTTATAGTCTAAAGCTTTTTGGGTACGCATTGACATTAGGGCAAATGTATTTTAAATTTCTATTACTGCAAAATCAAAAAAATTAAAGAAAATCTTCTCAATACTGGTGACATGTACTTCAAATATAAAAAGGAGAGAAAAAATAAAAGACTGAAATAGTATATTGCACATGCAAGAAGAATATAATAATAAAAATTTTAAAAATTCAAAAATTTATTGTAAATGTACACTTTTATGCATATCCATAAAGCTTTAAATGGGAACCTGCCATTTATTAATAAAATTTTATGGGACTGTGATTAATGTTTGTGTCTGATTCTAGGAAATGGGATAAAAATAAGGAGCACAGACTTAACCTGAATGGTGCCAAAAAGAGCACACAGGTCAAAAAGGACCAAACCAATCCAGGTAGGATTGACATACTTCTAAGCCAATGCAAAGGACTTGAACCTAGTGTGAGACTCGAGGTTGTGACACTTGACATATGTTAAGACATAGGCCTTCCTTGTATCCACACTCTTTGTGAAGTACTCAGACAAGTACCAAAGTTTGACTATCATGCTGGCTCGCCATATCCCTGAGAATGACAAAATCAGACCAGGGAATGACACGTCCCTATCAAAATAAAATTCTAGTTCCTTTTCTTCTTATAGTATGGCAACTTCCTGTAGTCTTGGCTACAAATGGGTAAGTGAAATATTACTGCATTCTGTCCTCCAGACGTGAGATAGAAATTTATTGAACCCTAATACAAGGGCCTATTATAAATTTATTCTTGCTTACTCAACATTTTCTATACATATATTTTGGTATTTTGATTCTGAGTTTGAATTTTTTTTCTTTCTCCCAAAAGTTTAATTTTCTTCCATTTTTTCCTTATGTTTTTTCTCTGTTTTTATTTTCTTTTAATAACTGACTCATACACCCCCATAACTCAACCATGCATCCTGAGCTGAACTGGGTGTTTTTTAACACACACTTTGGGGGGGGGGTATTTTTAGAAGAATCCAAGATTTTGAAATTTTTTGTTTGAGAAAGATCTTCAAGGAAGATGCTTGCTAACTCGGAAATCTAGAGAATGAACTGTTGCAGAAAGATGTCAGAAAACCTACACTACATCAAGAAGATCCAGAATGAACTTTGGGTGTGGTTGATTGAACTGAAGTTTGATTGAACATTTATTTAAATGTATACTCCTATGCCAAAAGGGGACTTCCCCTAATTGGTTTTTGTCAATGAGCCCAGCAAACATTGGTTTTGCTGTCTGTCTTTCTTCTATTTCCCTCTTTTATCTAACTATTGTTATTTCCTCTTAGAAACTGAATATTGTATACATCTGTAGTTAGAAGTGCTTTAGGACTACAAGATGATTATGTTAAATGATCAACTGGGGAAACTACTCTCCCAATGATCATCAGGGGAGATTGTGAACTTTAAAACTACTCCACCCTATTCAGACCGTACTTTAGAAGATTTGATTTAGCTATTTCCTGATTATAACAATGGAGATAGTTGGTCTAACAGAATCAGGAATGTCTTGGGAACTTTACATTACTCCACCCTACTTTGTCTAACAAGGTCAGGAATGTCTGCACCCATACTTAAGGATTAAGTATCTAGGAGGATGGCCTTCAACAGACATGTGCAGAAACAGCTGACAGACCCCTGGGCTGTCCTAAGTCAAGCTAAGCTACCATTGGTACAGATAAGATGCAGGAAAGTGATGTAAAACCTTCTATATAGGGCATGTCACTTCCTCTCTTTGCCCTCTTTCCCTGGAGAGGTAAATCTGGCTGGTGACTTTCTGTGAGCAGGGCTGGGCACCAGTTCAATCCTAGAACTCAGCCTGGAGGAGCTCCCTCAGATAGCTTCCTTGAGATGATCATGTGGTGAGTGATAAGACTGACTCCCTTTTCCTTTGACTCTCAGAGGAGGCCCCCTTGGCCAAGGCCTTTAACTCCTTCCTGGCTCAGTCTGAGCCGGAGCAGTTTAAATTAACTCTTTTCCTCTCTCTCTCTCTCTTCTCCTTAATTCCTTTTCTCTATATTAATTAAAATCACCATAAATTTCCAGCTGACTTGAGTATTTTATTATTTGGGATATCCCATGGTGACCAATAATTAATTTAGATAGTAAGTCACAAGTATAAAATTATCCTTACAGGGGACACCTGTCCAGTGTATCAGCTGGAGTTTGGGAATGTCTCTGTGGCACTCCAGGGAAATTCTCTCCCTCTGAGGAGTTGGTCCTTTCCTGGGTGTCCTCTCCATTGTCCCGGCTTCCTTGGCCACCTGTCTGCCTTTCTGAAAGCAGCAGTGGTCGGGCTCCCGAGATGGCCCCCGTGCCAAGAGGGCCTCGGAAGGCCGAGCAAACCCACAAGGCTGTGCCCAATTGCCTCAGCCCTTGCAGTACCCTGACCCCTTTAAGATGGCAGCCGGGAATGGCCATCCTATTTCTGCCAGCTTGTTCCTGCCTCCTTGGGAAAAATGGAAGCTGATGGGAGGCTCAGGTGGCTGATGAGTGTCTCCCTCCTGGCCACGTGTGGCAGCTGTAGCTCGGAGTTCTCTGTCGTGTCGAGGATCCCTTTTCTTTTCCCACCCAAGGGCGGAGCGTCCGGCTGACTTAGGCCGCCGAGGGCGGGGGCTGCATCTCTCCCTCACTGACCGCCGGCCTCTCGGCCTGTCATCCATGAGAACATGGCGGGTGGCCTACAGTGTCCATCTTGGGTTGGAGAACCGCAGTGGCTTCCGTCTCCGTTTTTAAACCCTGCAGGGAGAGGAGCCGCGCTGGCCACTGCAGCCTCGGAGAGGGGGAGTGATCTCGATGGGGCTCAATGGCCACACAGGGCGGCGGCGGCGGCGGCGCACCCAGGCCTGCTGCATTGGCCAATGGGGGATATTCTCGCACACGCGGAGGGAGAGCCAGCGGCCAGCTTCCCGAGCCTCCATGCCTGCTGCTCTGGCAGAATTCTGTGCGGGGGACACTGGAGAGGCTGGGCTGGGCGGGCCGGAGCCGGCGGGATCCAAAGGAGCCGGGAGCCCCCTCAGAGGATGCCATCAACAGGAGGGAGCCGGGGCCCTAGGGAGAAGCCCTGGAGCCAAAGGGGGGGGAAGGGTCTTGCCAGGGCGAGGGCTTAGATGGGCACAGACAGAATCAGGTGAGGCTTGAGAATCCCAAGACCCAGCCCGGGAGCAGAGTTGCCCAGAGAGGGGGGACAGCCCGGCACTCCTGGGGCTACCACTAGAGGAGCTCAGCTTCTGCAGGGGGCCTCAGTGGCTCCAGGGAAGGGCAGCCAAGCCCAGCCCCACCCTAAGCTCTAGGGGGCAGCTGCCCTGAGTGCCACGCCAGCGCCTGTTGAGGAGTTCCTATTGAGCTCTGACCCTGCCGGGCACTGGAGGGAGGGCAGTCGTGGTTGGTTGACCCTGGGTAAGTCCCCTCACTTAGCAGCACTCCAGGCATCTCTAGGCAGAGGGTACACCGACCTGAACTAG